>NC_092089.1:48207715-48401693 GCF_045679555.1 Salvelinus alpinus | reverse complement strand
AGACTAGTCAGGATCGAGGCAAAGATGAACGGAGCAAAATACAGAGAGATCCTTGATGAAAACCTGCTCTAAAGCGCTCAGGACCTCAGACTGGGTCGAAGGTTCACCTTCCAACGGAACAATGACCCTAAGCACACAGCCAAGACAACGAAAGGAGTGGCTTCGGGACAAGTCTCTGAATGTACTTGAGTGGCCCAGCCAAAGCCGGGACTGGAACCAGATCGAAAATACCTGTGCAGCAACCAACCTGACAGAGCATGAGAGGATCGGCAAAGAAGAATTGGAAAAACTTTCCAAATACAGGTGTGCCAAGCTTGTAGTGTCATACCCAAGAAGACTGGCTGTAATCGCTGCCAGAGGTGCTTCAACAAAGTACTGAATAAAGGGTCTGAATACTTATTTAAATGTGATTTTTTTTACTTTTTTTTTTACTACATTTGCAAAAAAGTCTAAACCTGTTTTTGCCCTGTCATTATGGGGTATTGTGTGTAGATTGATGAGGGGGAAAAACTATTTAATCAATTTTAAAATAAGGCTGTAATTTAACATAATTTGGGAAAAGTCAAGGGGTCTGAATACTTTCCGAATGCACTGTACATTGGAGAAAAACTGCCACTTAAGTTTTGTGGTCAGTTTGCATTAGCTTGTAAGTTTAATTAAAATATAGTAGCTGGTGAGGGTCTACTTGGGGAGAGTGGGTCCACCGAGAGACTGAAGTGAGATGAGTGGAGGCCCCACACACACCCCTCAGAGAAGTGTCTGATGCCCTCCCAGTCACCCCATCACAATCCCCTTGATAGAGCCCCTCTTCACTCTCACCAATAACCACCATTGAATCTTAGCTATAATGCCAAACAAGGAATAATGACTCAACATCCTCTCCTAATCTCTTCAGAACTCTTTTTCATTTTGCAAGTCACAAAAATGTATACAATTACATTGTAGTATAATTAAATGCTTCCTTCTCCCTCTACCAAGCCAAACCCACCCTCCCCTCCCACTCAAGCCAAGCTTTTCTCAACTTCCCATGCATTCGCATTAATTCCCGCCCAATTTATACCTAATGCATCCGCACACTTATTCTCTCCCATCCTCCTACACATATTCATATTCACCATCCCACACTCTCCCCTCATCCTTCCATTCATATACACAAACTCACAAACTTACACACACACATCCATAGAACAGTTATTGACATATGCTATATTTCCCCCTTTGAATGTCTTTTCAGTGTCCATGTAGTCCATGGCATTGGCTACTTCTATCGTTACTTCATAGAGAAGAACAGTTATTTGGGGAAAGTAGAGTATAGATTGAATTTGGGGGAGGAGAAAATTATAGTGTCTCAACTTACAATAAGCTGTTCTAAGACATCACTGTATGTAGCCTGATGCGCTCATCGTTATTTCCTACAGCTTCTTCTCAGAGCAGGGTGCTCCCCTCCAACTGGGCAGGTTTCTTGTAGCTTGATTAGGGCTTCATCTGCGCTTGTGAATTCCATCCTTTGCGCTCCCTTCCATACCTACAGTATTGTCGGGAAGCGGGGGTTGAGATTTGATTCCCTTTTCTCCAGTGACTGTTGAAACAGAATGTATCGCTTGTGGGGGGGTTTTCTCAGCCTAGCAGATAGGTCCTGGACGATTCCGGTTGTTATACAGCCTGGATTCGAACCAGGGTGTCTTTAGTGACGTCTCTAGCACTGAGAAGCAGTGCCCTAGACCGCTGCGCCACTCGATTTATCGATTATAGAGGCTTAATTTGAACTTTGTTGTCTGGCTTCTACATATAACCACAGTTTTGTCGGTACAAAACAGATGTACTCACTCCCCATGCATCCTATACGAACATGCGCCTGGCACTTTCTCTATGTATGACAGACCACATTCTCTGTAATTTCCAAAGAAAGGCGCATGACTACTTTACGGGTGGGGCAGAGGAGACGTAAAAAACACAGACAGCTGTATTCTCTTATGTTTAAACCTGACGCACCAAGACAGCAGCCGTTCCTTAACTAAACTGACAGAGGTTGAGGTAAGGATATTTTAATAGAATTTGATCTTAAAGACCAGGTAGCAGATAATGGACATCTGGTGCTGTATATTAATTTAAATAATATAGCTACATGGGTTTAAACTAGAAACATTCTTTGTTAGCTTTCAATTGTGCAATTTATACACCAAGCATATAGAAACCACAGACTGCTGGAAAGCCCCAAACGCAAGATTGTAATTTCTATGACTCACACATTGGAGGAACATATTGCCTGTAGCCTACTGTACATGGTAACCTGGTAGGTACCAATTGGCACATATGGAAAACGGCTGTGAGGATTTTCCTAAAATATTCACAACATAATACAATTACGATCTATTACGATCTAATAAAAATCTAATTTCATCAATAACATGCGGGAAACCATATTTGAGTCAACATTAGCAAGCCAGCTGCAGATAAAACAGAAAGGGAATTCTCTCCTCCATCTCTCCCAAGTTTTAGCTTGCAGCTATCACTGTCTAGGTTTAAGATATTTACTAGCCCATACCAGTGACAAACTTATCTATGTTATCGACATATGGCAGTACACAAACAAAATCTAGCTCACTTATTTTGTCAGTTAGAAAGAAATAGCCGCAAATTCATTCAGAAATAGAGAAAGTGGATACCTAGCTATAGCAAGCTAACGTTATCTGCTGCCTCTTCAACAATAAGCAACTGTGACTACATTGATCCTAAGATCCAAAAATACACTTTTATATGGACCAACACCCGCACTCGGCATGCCATATAGAACGGCCAAATAACCGCAACGCACGGCCCCCACAAACACCTCGAAAACAACTTTTTCACATATTTAGATGGAAGACGTGAGCTAAATGCGGTAGCTTTTCAATAATGAAATGTGCCCCGCAGATAGACGAGTAGACGCCCAATTCACCTGCCTCATTTTGAATCTCACTTTGTACAATTTTTTCATTGACTGTGTGAAGCTGACCACAAGGCTTTGTAGGATTGTTTCCAAAGTTAGAGCAGATTTGGATAACAAACACAACTTTTAGAACAGCACTACAATATTTGAACAATTGATCTTAGAGTTTGTAATGTTTGGGAATGTTTTTGGCATTGTTTTTTCTGGCATTGAGAAATAGGTGCTACACTGCCTTTAAGACTATACTAACTGTATTTGATTAACTTCCCACTTATAACACACATGACGTTAATCAACTTTTCTTTTGTAAAATAGAACAAAATGTGATTTTGTGTGTTGTATCAGTATCCAAAGAGGATTGCAAATGTTATTGCTCTATTCTAGAGGTGTCAATGTAATTTTCCAAATGTGGCCAATTCTGTAAAGCCAATGTCAAGAGAGCTGCACATTGCTTGGGGAAAAAAGGACATTTTCAAATTCTGCGTATTTACATGCTCAAAGTTTAGCAATTTCCTCTTTGTTGGAATAGTATGAGCTCTGAATTAATAATTGTAGTATTGGGAACTAGGGGACACATTATATCTGATGGCAGGCCACAAATGGTCACTGAAAGGTATCTACCTCTCTTGATATGCTAATGTCTGTCCCTCAGACAGCTTTGCTCCTATTCATCATCTCTGACTTTTACATTTCGAATTCCTACTCTTGCTTTTTCTTGCTGTGACTATTGCTCTGTATCTTTCTGTGTCTCTGTGTCTAATCTATATTGATACTATGCCAATGAATGACAAATGGTTGACTCACAACACAGCATGTGACTTTTTTGTGCCTTTGTAGTTTGACAACATTTGGCTGTGCTGGCATAAATAGGGTACTGTGCTATCAGGGATCTGGGAACTCCTCAATTAGAGTTGGTTGGTTTTGAATGGTTTAGAATACCAGGTTAGATTTTCAACAGAATGTCCACCTTACTATGTGAAACTGTATGTGTAATTCCTGTTCTACAGTTGCAACACTGTTTGCTTTAGTTTGTAGTCAACAGACACACCCTTCTCACCCACTTCATTATCATCTTTTGTTTGGAATTCTCTCTTTGTCTTTGTAACTTTGAGATAATTGACTCTGTAGGGTGTACTTACCGCAGAGTCCCATCTGTTTTGAGCTCCACCTGTTTAGCAAAATTACCTGTTTTGCATGTTATTTTGGCATTAATACATGTCACATATCAGTTTGCAAACAATGTAAAAAAGAAAATCACTGAGTTAATAAAGCCGCATACAGACATGGTCTCTTTTTTGCTTTCTTGAGTAAGAAAGCACCAAAATGCAGGTGTTTCAGCTTAGCTCAGTGCTTTCTGTGGCGGTGGGGCAGCTAGTGGAAAATAAGACAAGTACGGGTTGGTAATGTTCTCTAGTTGCGTCGTGATTAGCTCAGTGTTCTGTCACTCATGGGGACACTACGTTACCGCAAAATTTATGGGGAGAGCTCGAAAATTCAAGCCCCTTGGGTGCTGCCATAGAGTTATATTAGAAGTGACCATCCAAGAAGGCTCAAGGTTTTTAGATCTTGACCCCACTCCTCACCAAACCCCCTAGATGGCGTATTCCACCAGCACTCTTGCTGCTGGCAGCTTTGGGAAGGTATACAGGGAGAAGTACAATGACACCTGGGCTGCAATCAAGAAGGTGCCACAACACTTAATCAATAGGAGAGACCTGGAGAGAGAGTGTCAAGTATACAAGTGAGTATGACAGACAATGTGCTATAACGGTATGTTGCTAAGTGGTGATGATATCAGAGATGGTGTTGATGAGGGTGCTGATGAAAAGGTCATTACAGAAGTGCTTGGTTTTGCTGTAGTCCAATGCCCCTCATAACCCTTTCTCTCCGTTTTCTTTCACACTCCCTCTGTGACCTGGGACTCCAGTAAAGCGATTCATCCTAACATAGTGAAGCTTCTGGGTAATCCAACACTCAAGGACTCCAAGTGGATCATCCCCATGGAGTTCATCTTTGGAGAGGAACTGGAGACAACCATCTTCAAATCACAAAAATCTAAAATACAGGTCTGCCTATGGATCCCACTGCTGCCACCAAACATGCATGTGACAGTGTTGACAAAAGTTCACATAGCAAAATGTTTGTCTGAAATATCTGATTTAACAAGTATCTAAGCCTACAGGATTTTCAGGGGGCCTTCCCAACTTTATTAAAACATTTCTATGTGCAAGTTAGCTCATCGGTTGATAATCAAAGCCTTTATTCCCCCACAGTTGACTCCATCGATAAAGGCCACCATCATCACAGGCATGTGTGAAGGTCTGCTTCACCTACACAGCAAAGATATCGTCCATCAGGACCTCAAGCCCGAGAACATCATGGTGAGAAAGGCAATAAGTTGTTTTTGTTGTTCTGATGTTCGTCATTAATGATGCAAGACTTTAGAAGCAGTTGTCCATCTGTTGTTTATCACTATCACATTATCACTGTAAATAAATAGACTTGATATAAAACTATATTTCTCCACCCCTCTCAAATGATCTCTTCCAGGTAGAGCATGACACACACAGAGCTGTGATCATTGATATGGGACTGGCCAAATTCTTCCGCAATGGCCTAAATTCTGCCATGGATATGGGCAATGAGGCCTACTCTCCACCTGAGGTTCTGCAGAGGAGGGGCCAGAGAGATCAGCGCTCGGACGTGTGGGCTATGGGTAAAATCATTACCGAACTTTATGCCAGAGTCAGGCTGTACACCCCCAGCGTCTGTCCAACTAAGATCCAGGAGATCCTCAGTCTCCAAGGCCAGCAGTACTGTAACGCTGTCTGTAGGATGGTGCAGAGAGACCCCACAGTGCGGGCCACCATGGCCGGAATCATGCCGGAGATACAAAGGGCAGGGGTAGATGGCGGTGGCGGCAACACCGGAGGAAAAAAAAGAGGACATCTTCTGACACCCTTTCCTCACACTCAGGTAAAAGACACCTTGCCACGTCCTCAAGCTCCTGTACAGCGTTCACCATCTCCATCGAGATTTGAGCACAATGCTTTACCAAGGCCTGAGGCCAAGATGCTAGTGGGGCCTCCTGTGAGAGCAACTTCTCCATCGAGATGGGAGCGTACAGCTTCTCCAAAGCCTGAGATCAAGACGCTAGTGCGAGCTCCTGTGCGAGCGCCTTCTCCATCGAGATGGGAGCGTACAGCTTCTCCAAAGCCTGAGGTCAAGACGCTAGTGCGAGCTCCTGTGCGAGCGCCTTCTCCATCGAGATGGGAGCATACAGCTTCTCCAAAGCCTGAGGTCAAGACGCTAGTGCGAGCTCCTTCTCCATCGAGATGGGAGCGTGCAGCCTTGCCAAAGACTGAGTTGAAGTTTGAGGTGAAGACAACACTGCAACCACAACCCACACAGCGATCACTTTCCCCATCAAGATGGGAGCGAACAGCCTTGCCAAAGCCTGAGGTCAAGAACTCACCAACTCCCCTTCCAAAAGGTAGACCATGGTAAAACTCTGGATCCATCAGGAATAGCTCAACCCAGTCAAAATGTCATGAAACAGCTTCTCTACAAAGAGGCGTCGAGGGGTCTCCCATGCCCACTCCCCACAACGGGCGGGGTGTGAATCCGCCGCTATGCGCAAATGAATGGGAAAGTGGAGACTTGGGAGCAAAATGAGGTAGAGACTGAAGGAGGTAGGATAGTCAAGTTTGAAGATGTGAAGTTTAACAAGAAGTCGTAAGTAGGTTATTGACAGTTTGTGAAATAGTAGGGAGTTGATTTGACTCTGCTTCTCCAGAGCAACAACAATAAAAGTTGTATTGCACTATTAAGAAGGAAACCTAAGGTCGAGTAAGGATTCATGAATGATGTTGAAGGACTATATCACTTTACAGTATTGCTACAATGTTGCACATCTGGTTAGGTGCCAGTTTGCAGAGGCAACTGGAGTCAAATAACTATCTGTGAATGTTTCTGAAATCTCATCCCTCTTGCAAATCAGTTTTATCTTTAGCTTGATATCATTCATTTGACTGTGAACATAGAAGATACAATTTTTTTTTTTACTAAAGACGAGATCTTACATTTAGCTTACAATTAAGAATTAAAGTCATTTTTCACAAATATATGCTGTGTTATATCCTCTTTACAATATGGTGGAAAAATTGCAAGATTGTTATAATACTTTTATTGCATCAAATGGTTGTTTTATGCAACAGAATAGAGTATTGTTAACTATTGTGTGTGTGTTCTACTGAGGATGGGCCTCTGGGAGATAACACTGACAGGAGATTTATTTTTATTTTTTATTTTTATTTACGATGTATTTTGGGTGATAAACCTAAAGAGCATGAGTTAATGTTTCTGTTCTATACCGTACCAGGGAGAGATGGCTCCAGTTTGGAGTCGGAGGGCCAGACTCTATACAATGAAAACTGTTGACACAGCAGATACTGTCTGCTATGTATTATAGGTATCTTTCATACAAATCTTAACCTTGTGACCCATTCTATATATCTGTTGTTCGTTATGTAGGTTGAAAGGGGTGTATCTTGGCTATAAATTACCTTTGTACTTTAGTCTCTGGGCTCTCAACAAATCATCTGAGCGTGAATCGTCGACCAGCCATCATTATCGTAGAGCACTCAATCAATTCACTTTACATGTGTGCGTTGTATTGACCTGCTCCCTTATTAACAAGTGATTAAATATTTAGTTTAAGTATAACTCTGACTTGTGTGTTAATTTCTTTACTTTCAAATGAGGAGAGAAACTTAACTACCATAACAACAACAAAGTGTACAAAATGGCCTCTTTTCAAGACATTGTCAACCAGAGCTGTGTTCAGCTCCAGACAGGGTATCCCACTCACAGTTCATCCTGTCAGAAGGAACTTCAACACAGGTGTTTGAGTAATCCTTTTTTTTGTATTAATCATTGTATTAAGGCCACTCTGGACTGTGCAGACTTCATTGAGAGAGGATCAATTAAATCAGAAATACAGTATCACATTGTCCCTGACAATGCATTGCGGTGAGTTCTATCTTCTGGTGCAGGCACCCTGGACAGTATATCCACATCACAATGAAGTGAAAGTCAAGTTCTACATCAACTGAAGCAAACTAAAGAGCACACATAGAGACATGATAATACAATATCATGATTTGATAATAAGTCACTGCATGAACTGTTAAAGGGTAAATGTTGCATATCAGCGGCGGTCGTGCCGTTTTAGATCAGGGAGGACGTTATTTTTATTTCTATTACAGCATGTGGAATGACTGTCATTCATATTCCATTAACCCAGCTCAATGTAACATCAATAGGTTTAGGCTACTACATGATAATCAAATATTCCCTATTGCCATCATGAGGTTGCTACAACTTAGCCTACGAATAAAAGTTTACAATATAGGTGCACACAGGGAACATTTTGTTTAATCAAGGTGACAGAAAGTGACACATTCAATACCACCTTGCACTCTTGCGTGCATCTAGGTGATCTAGGGTGTAATCATTAGTCCATACAGTTTCAAACAAGAGTTTCTAATTGACAAATTCAGGTATTTTTATTCACATTTTGTTCCATTTGCTTCCGTTTAAGAATCGGTGGAATGAATACACCCCTGATCACCAGCGAACACGGTTCACTTTCATATCAGCCACAGACAAACGGCATGATCACTTTGCTCATTGTATGATTCTATCTCGCATCTACGCACTCTCTTCCTCTCAACTTTTCCCTTTGCTTGTGGACTTCATTGTGACCAGGCAAAATAATATTTCCAAGTTAAACCTTCATACCATAATCACTAACCACTATACACAGCCTACATCGTTGTGTCACCATATTAGCTAACATCATAGTCAACGTAGCTACTAGAACTAATGTGTTAGAAACCCACTACAATCATGCAGTACAGCAAGCAGTTTAGTAGTTACACCGGTGGGCCCGGTGACAATAAATCGATCCAGTGTTGGATAGCCATAGCCAGCTAGCTAACATAGCATTCCTCTCTGTTTGACACAGGTGTTTGAGTAGGATAAACTAGCTAGATGTATTCACTAGCTAAGTAAGTGAAAGTGGATAATGTTTGTCAAAATTATTTTGTTAAAAACTGTTCAACTATTGTCATTCTCTCTCTGTGTCAACTACTCACCACATTGTATGCACTGCAGTGCTAGCTAGCTGTAGCTTATAGATTCAGTACTATATTTATTCTCTGATCCTTTGATTGGGTGGACATGTCAGTTTATGCTGCAAGAGCTCTGATATGTTGGAGAACGTCCTCCAGAAGTTGTCATAATTACTGTGTAAATCTTTGGAAGGGGGTAAAAACCATGAGCCTCCTAGGTTTTGTATTGAAGTCAATGTACAGAGGAGGACGGAAACTAGCTGTCCTCCGGCTATACCATGGTGCTACCACAGAGAGTGCTGTTGAGGCTACTGTAGGCCTTCATTCTGTTTTAATCAATTATTTGGTGACATGAATATATTTAGTAAAGTTTTATCTAAAAAGAACAACTTTAATGTTCCACTATTAAACATTTTCTGAAATTCACTGAGGATGGTCCTCCCCTTCCTCTGAGGAGCCTCCACTGGTGTGTATAGCGTATGTCTAATTAATCACTACACAAACACTGTAGCATGCTTCAGCATTCTCAAATGTGAATTCATAGTGGTCTATGTGTGGTTTTCTATACATTCCACTCATCTAATACAAATCCAACCAAATAATTGTTTTAATTGTCATACGCTTCGTAAACAACAGGTGTAGACTAACAGTGAAAGTCTTACTTACGAGCCCTTCCCAACAATTCAGAATACAATAAAACAATTAAAAGAAAAGAAAAAAGACATTAACAAGAGAAATAAATACAAAATAAGCAATGATATCTTGGATATATACATGGCGTACCAGTTCCGAGTCGATGTGCAGGGGTACGAGGGAATTGAGGTAGATATGTACATGAGGATAGAGTGTGTAAGTGTGTGTTGCAAATGTGTGTACGTGTTATGTGTGAGTGTGTGTGTGTGTGTGTGTGTGTGTGTGTGTGTGTGTGTGTGTGTGTGTGTGTGTGTGTGTGTGTGTGTGTGTGTGTGTGTATATATATATATGTGTTGAAGTGTCAGAGTAAGTACAGTACCAGTCAAAAGTTTGGACACACCTACTCATTCCAGGACAATGAAATAACAGATATGGAATCATGTAGTAACCAAAAAAAGTGTTAAACAAAATCTAAATATATTTTTATATTTATTTGAGATTCTTCAAATAGCCACCCTTTGACATGACAGCTTTGCCCACTCTTGGCATTCTCCCAACCAACTTCACCTGGAATGCTTTTCCAACAGTCTTGAAGGAGTTCCCACATATGCTGAGCACTTGTTGGCTGATTTTCCTTCACTCTGCGGTCCGACTCATCCCAAACCATCTCAATTTGGTTGAGGTCGGGTGATTGTGTTGGCCAGATAATCTGATGCAGCACATTATCACTCTCCTTCTTGGTCAAGTAGCCCGTACACAGCCTGGAGCTGTGTTGGGTCATTGTCCTGTTGAAAAACAAATTATAGTCCCACTATGCTCAAACCAGATGGGATGGTGTATCACTGCAGAATGCTGTGGTAGCCATGCTGGTAAAGTGTGCCTTGAATTCTAAATAAATCACAGACAGTGTCACCAGCAAAGCACCCCCACACCATCTCCTCCATGCTTCACGGTGGAAACCAGATGATCTCTGCATGTGTGTTCACCTACTCTACGTCTCACAAAGACACGGCAGTTGGAAACAAAAATCTCAAATTTGGACTCATCAAATCAAAGGACAGATTTCCACCGGTCTAATGTCCATTGCTCGTGTTTCTTGGCCAAAGCAAGTCTCTTTTTCTTATTGGTGTCATATAGTAGTGGTTTCTTTGCAGCAATTCGACCATGATGGCCTGATTCACGCAGTCTCCTCTGAACAGTTGATGTTGAGATGTGTCTGTTACTTGAACTCTGTGAAGTATTTATTTGGGCTGCAAGTTCTGAGGTGCAGTTAACTCTAATGTACTTATCTTATCCTCTGCAGCAGAGGTAATGGAGTCTTCCATTCCTGTGGCAGTCCTCATGAGAGCCAGTTCCATCATAGTGCTTGATGGTTTTTGCGACTGCACTTGAAGAAATGTTCAAATGTTCCGTATTGACTGACCTTCATGTCTTAGAGTAATGATGGACTGTTGGTTCTCTTTGCTTATTGAGCAGTTATTGCCATAATATGGACTTGGTCTTTTGTTACTTGTGTGTCATCAGTATGCATGTGTGCATATGTTGTGTGTGTGGCCGTATTTAGTGTGTTTGTTGAGGTGTCAGTGTAAGTATGTGTGATTGTGTGGGTAGAGTACAGTGTGCATAGAATCAATGCAAGAGAGTTAGTGCAAAAAGGGTCAATGCAAGTAGTCCGGGTAGCCATTTGATGAGTTATTAAGCAGTCTTGTTTAGCAGTCTTTGGGCTTGGGGTTAGAAGCTGTTCAGGGTCCTGTTGGTTCCAGACTTGGTATACTGGTACCACTAGCTTGCAGTAACAGAGAGAACAGTCTATGGCTTGGGTGGCTGGAGTCTTACAATTTTTTGGGCATTCCTCTGACAACGTCTGGTATGGCTGGCAGGGAGCTCAGCCCCAGTCATGTACTGGGCCGTACTCACCGCCCTCTGTAGCGCCTTCCAGTTGGGTGCCTTGCAGTTGCCATACAAAGCCGTGATGCAGCCAGTCAAGATGCACTCAATGTTTCAGTTGTAGAACATTTTGAGGATCTGTGGGCCTATGCCAAATCTTTTCAACCTCCTGAAGGGGAAGAGGCACTGTTGTGCTCTCTTCACAACTGTGTGGGAGTGTGTGGACCATGTTAATTCCTTAGTTATGTGGACACAGAGGAACTTGAAGCTCTCAACCCACTCCACTACAGCCCCATCAATGTAGATGGGGCCATGCTCACACCTCTGTTTCCTGTAGTCCACGATCAGCTCCTTTGTCTTGCTGACATTGAGGGAGAGGTTGTTGTCCTGGTACAACACTGCCAGGTCTCTGACCTCCTTCCTATGAGCCATGACCAGCCTTTTCAAAGCATTTCATGGCTGCAAATGTGAGTGCTATGGGTTAATAGTAATTTAGGCAGGTTACCTTGGCGTTCTTGGGCAAGGGGATTATGGTGGTCTGCTTGAAACAGGTTTCTATTACAGACCGGGACAGGGATAGGTTGAAAATGTCAGTGAAGGCACTTGCCAGCTGGTCAACATATGCTCTGAGTATTTATCCTGGTATTCTATCGAATGTTAACCTGTTTAACTGACAAAGTACTTACATCGGCTACAGAGAACGAGATCACAGTCTGGAACAGCTGGTGCTCTTATGCATGGTTCAGTGTTGCTTGCCTTGAAGCGAGCATAGAAGGCATTTAGCTCGTCTGGTAGGTTCGCGTCACTGGGCAGCTCATGGCTGGGTTTCCCTTTGTAATCCGTGATAGTTTGCGAGCGCTGCCACATCTGTCTAGCGTCAGATCTGTCATAGTAGGATTCAATCTTAGTCCTAAATTGACGCTTTACCTGTTTGATGGCTCATCGGAGGTCATAGCGGGATTTCTTATAAGCGTCCGGATGTTGCTTGTAATCTATTTTTGCTGGTTGGGGTATGTATGTACAGTCACTGTGGGGATGACGTCATTGACACACTTATTAATGAACCTGGTGACGTAAATTCCTCAATGTAATCGTATGAATCCTGGAACATATTCCAGTCTGTGCTAGCGATATTGTCCTGTAGTTTAGCATCAGCTTCACTGACAAACCTGGGTTTGATGGATGCCAGGAAAACTCTACCTGCCCCAATGTATAGTGCCAAATGTACAGTTTGGTGGAGGTGGAATAATGGTCTGGGGCTGTTTTTCATGGTTTGGGCTACACCCCTTAGTTTTAGTGAAGGGAAATCTTAACGCTACAGCATACAATGACATTCTAGACGATTCTGTGCTTCCCACTATCTATTTATTCAATTTTGAATTCAGACTGTAACATAACAAAATATTGAGTGGGATGAGTCAAGTGGGATGAATACTTTCTGAAGGCACTGTATGTGTGTGTGTGTGTGTGTGTGTGTGTGTGTATATATAGGTATCTATATATATATATACACATACAGTGGGGAGAACAAGTATTTGATACACTGCCGATTTTGCAGGTTTTCCTACTTACAAAGCATGTAGAGGTCTGTCATTTTTATCATAGGTACACTTCAACTGTGAGAGACGGAATCTAAATACAAAAATCCAGAAAATCACATTGTATGATTTTTAAGTAATTAATTTGCATTTTATAAAAAAATTTGACCTCTACATGCTTTGAAAGTAGGAAAACCTGCAAAATCGGCAGTGTATCAAATACTTGTTCTACCCACTGTATATACACACACATACAGTGCCTTCAGAAAGTATTCATCCCACTTGACTCATCCCACTCAATATTTTGTTATGTTACAGTCTGAATTCAAAATTGATTAAATAGATAGTTTCTCACCCATCTACACACCCATCTACACACAATACCCCAGAATGAGAAAATGAAAACATGTTTTTAGAAATGTTTGCAAATTTGTTGAAAATTAAATACAGAAATATCTCATTTACATAATTATTCACACCCCTGAGTCAATACTTTGTAGAAGCATCTTTTTATTCTTCAATACTATACTAAAAGGAAACTGTAGTATATACTACTGTAATGAATGTAGTGTTTTTGCGGATTGTAGTATACTGTAGTATTTACTGTAGGGGTTTTGCAGACTGTACTACACTAATGTTTACTGGATTGTTTTTGCGGACTGTAGTATTTAGTAGTATTAACTGGACAGTTTCAGACATTAATGTAATATTTACTATACTGTTTTATTATCTTTGACATACGGTGCCTTCGGAAGGTATTCAGATCCCTAGACTTTTTCCACATTTTGTTACGTTACAGCCTTACTCAAATTGATTAAATTGCCCCCCCCCCCCCCCCAATCTACACACAATACCCTATACTGAGAAAGCAAAAACAGGTTAAGAAATGTTTGCAAATTTATGATATAAAAAAATATCACATTTACATAAGTATTCAGACCAGTACTCAGTACATTGTTAAAGCACCTTCGGCAGCGATTACCGCATTCTTGGTTATGACGCTGCAAGCTTGGCACACCTGTATTTGCGTAGTTTCTCCCATTCTTCAAGCTCTGTCAAGTTGGATGGGGAGCATTGCTGCACAGCTATTTTCAGGTCTCTCCAGAGATGTTTGATCAGGTTCAAGTCGGGGCTCTGGCTGGACCACTCAAGGATGTTCAGAGACATGTCCCGAAGCCACTTCTGCGTTGTCTTGGCTTTGTGCTTAGCGTTGTTGTCCTGTTGAAAGGTGAACCTTCGCCCCAGTCTGAGGTCATGAGTGCTCTGGAGAAGGTTTTCTTCAAGGATCTCTTTACTTTGCTCCGTTCATCTTTTCCTCAATTTATTTTATTTATTTATTTATCTGTTATTTTACCAGGTAAGTTGACTGAGAACACGTTCTCATTTGCAGCAACGACCTGGGGAATAGTTACAGGGGAGAGGAGGGGGATGAATGAGCCAATTGTAAACTGGGGATTGTTAGGTGACCGTGATGGTTGAGGGCCAGATTGGGAATTTAGCCAGGACACCGGGGTTAACACCCCTACTCTTACGATAAGTGCCATGGGATCTTTAATGACCTCAGAGAGTCAGGACACCCGTTTAACGTCCCATCTGAAAGACGGCACCCTACACAGAGCAGTGTCCCCAATCACTGCCCTGGGGCATTGGGATCTTTGTTTAGACCAGAGGAAAGAGTGCCTCCTACTGGCCTCCCAACACCACTTCCAGCAGCATCTGGTCTCCCATCCAGGGACTGACTAGTCTCCCAGTCCCCGCCGCTGAAAAACATGGTGACATGATGGTGACATGTTTTCTTCAGACATGACGCTTGGCATTCAGGGCAAAGAGTTCAATCTTGGTTTCATCAGACCAGAGGATCTTGTTTCTCATGGTCTGAGAGTCTTTAGGTGCCTTTTGGCAAACTCCAAGCGGGCTGTCATATGCCTTTTACCGAGTAGTGGCTTCCGATTGGCCATTCTACCATAAAGGCCTGATTTGGTGGAGTGGCTGCAGAGATAGTTGTCCTTCTGGAAGGTTGTCTTATCTCGATAGAGAAACTCTAGAGCTCTGTCAGAGTGACCATCGGGTTCTTGGTCACCTCACTGACCAAGGCCCTTCTCCCCCGATTTCGCAGTGTGGCCGGGCGGCCATCTCTAGGAAGTGTCTTTCTTGGTGGTTCCTAACTTCTTCCATTTAAGAATGATGGAGGCCACTGTGTTCTTGGGGACCTTCAATGCAGTAGACATGCTGTACCCTTCCCCAGATCTGTGCCTCAACACAATCCTGTCTCGGAGCTCTACAGACAAATCCTTCGACGTCATGGCTTGGTTTTTGCTCTGACATGCACTGTCAACTGTGGGACCTTATATAGACAGGTGTGTGCCTTTCCAAATCATGTCCAATCAATTGAATATACCACAGGTGGACTCCAATCTAGTTGTAGAAATATCTCAAGGATGATGTGGAAACAGGATGCAACTGAGCTGAATTGAGTCTCATAGTAAAGGGTCTGAATACTTACAGTTGAAGTCATAGGTTTACATACACTTAGGTTGGAGTCATTAAAACTTGTTTTTCAACCACTCCACACATTTCTTGTTAACAAACTATAGTTTTGGCAAGTCGGTTAGGACATCTACTTTGTGCATGACAAGTCATTTTTCCAACAATTGTTTACTGACAGATTATTTCACTGTATCACAATTTCAGTGGGTCAGAAGTTTACATACTCTAAGTTGACTGTGCCTTTAAACAGCTTGGAAAATTTCAGAAAATTATGTCATGGCTTTAGAAGATTCTGATAGGCTAATTGACATCATTGTGTCAATTGGGGGTGTACCTGTGGATGTATTTCAAGGCCTACCTTCAAACTCAGTGCCTCTTTGCTTGACATCATGTGAAAATCGAAAGTAATCAGCCAAGAACTCAGAAAACAATTGTGGACCTCCACAAGTCTGGTTCATCCTTGAGAGCAATTTCCAAACGCCTGAAGGTACCACGTTCATCTGTACAAACAATAGTACGCAAGTATAAATACCATGGAACCACGCAGCCGTCACACCGCTTAGGAAGAAGATGCGTTCTGTCTCCTAGAGATTAATGTAATTTGGTGCGAAAAGTGCAAATCAATCCCAGAACAACAGCAAAGGACCTTGTGAAGATGCTGGAGGAAACAGGTACAAAAGTATCTATATCCACAGTAAAACGAGTCCTATATCGACATAACCTGAAAGGCCGCTCAACAAGGAAGAAGCCACTGCTCCAAAACCGCCATAAAAAAAGCCAGACTACAGTTTGCAACTGCACATGGGGACAAAGATCGTACTTTTTGGAAAAATGTCCTCTGGTCCGATGAAACAAAAATGTTTGGCCATAATGACCATCGTTGTGTTTGGAAGAAAAAGGGGGAGGCTTGCAAGCCGAAGAACACCATCCCAATCATGAAGCACGGGGGTGGCAGCATCATGTTGTGGGAGTGCTTTGCTGCAGGAGGGACTGGTGCACATCACAAAATAGATGGCATCATGAGGAAAGAAAATGATGTGGATATATTGAGGCAACATCAAGACATCCGTCAGGAAGTTAAAGATTGGTCGCAAATGGGTCTTCCAAATGAACAATGACCCGAAGTATACTTCCAAAGTTGTGGCAAAATGGCTTAAGGACAAAGTCAAGGTCTTGGAGTGCCCATCACAAAGCCCTGACCTCAATCCCATAGAGAATTTGTGGGGAGAACTGAAAAAGCGTGTGCGAGCAAGGAGGCCTACAAACCTGACTCCGTTACACCAGCTCTGTCAGGAGGATTTGGCCAAAATTCACCCAACTTATTGTGGGAAGCTTGTGGAAAACTACCCAAAACGTTTGACACAAGTTAAACAATTTAAAGGCAATGCTACCAAATACTAATTGAGTATATGTAAACTTCTGACCCACTGGGGATGTGATGAAAGAAATAAAAGCTGAAATAAATCACTCTACTATTATTCGGACATTTCACATTCTTATAATAAAGTGGTGATCTTAACTGACCTAAGACAGGGAATTTTTTGAAAAACTGAGTTTAAATGTATTTGGCAGACTTCAACTGTATGTATCGGTTTTTCAATTTTAATACTTTTGTAAAAATGTTAAAAAACCTGTTTACGCTTTGTCATTATGGGGTATTGTGTGAACACTGCCGAGGACTTTTTTTTAATACATTTTAGAATAAGGCAGTAACGTAACAAAATGTGGAAAAAGTCAAGGGGTCTGAATTCTTTCCCAAGGCACTGTAGAAGTGGAGGCTTTCTGCTTCAGGAAACCTACAGCAGAAATAGTAAAATAACAACTTTTCTATTATCTGTAGCTAGGTAGGACTGGGGTCTAAATAGATTGTTCAGCACTTCTGCTCTTTTATATAAACTGTAGGGAACACAATATATCATCTCTACTTGGCATGTTGGTTTCTCACTTATGGGTGGCACAAATTGCGATATGGGGGAGGGGAATGGGCAGTGCATATGCAAATTAAATACTGTAGTTAAAAACAGTGTAGTGATTTTGCGGACTGCAGTGTTTTTGCAGACATTACTGTAGAATTGACTACAGTGCTTTTATAGTAAGTATTGTAGTATTTGATATAGTATTCTACAGCATTCTATAGTAAGTACTATACATGGTTGAGGGATACTACAGTGTAGTATAGTATTCTACAGTATATTAGTTTATTATCAAATTCTATCATAAGTACTATAGTCTTCTATAGCAAACTGTAGTATTTATTCATGTGGGTCGCTTCGTAAAAAGTATGGTCTGCAGCTTATCATGAGGTATTCTAACTCAGGCGAGCAAAAACTTGAGACTTTCATAACATTACAGATCGCGAACCAGCTGTTGTTAACAGACACTACCCATCCTCCTGCCATCTTGCCCGGGTCTGCTCTCTGGTCTTGACGATGAAAAACCAGCGAGATGTATATTGTCCATGTCCTCGTTCAGCCACGACTGAGAAATATAGGATATTACCGTTTTTCAGGTCCCGTTGATAGGAAACTCGAAATGAGCTCATCCAGTTTGTTATCCAGTGACTATACATTTGCCAACAGAAAAGGGGAAGGATGTTACTGTTAGTTTCAGTTTGTGTTACATGACTTATGAACTATTGCTCCTTTGTTTCATCCTGCTAATTTTACTCTAGGATGCTCATTAAATGTCAAATCCTAAGGTCAAGACTATTGGTGAATGGTCCACTGTTTCTAGGTATTTGTTTATATTTTAGGGGGGGGGGGGTACTGTTTGGGTACGTGGCAAGACAGGTATATAATCTGGATATATGCAACGCTGTTCAGTTAGAGCAGAACGAGGTGGAGACTAAAGGAGGGAGGGTAGTGAAGTTCGAGGATGTGATGTTTAACAAGTTATAAGAAGGTTATGAGTGTTTGTGAAATAGTTGATTTGACTGCTTCTCCAGAGGGTGGGCCACTCCCCTTAGTCTGACATGTTTATGGAGAGAGGGTGAATATTATATTTGGGAGGTGGGATTAAGGAATCTAATCATTCTAATGTCCAGTGAAACTATACGTATCCAAGTGACAATTTACCACTACAGTAGACAAAAATATATTTTTTAACTATATCAACAATAAATGCTTTCTTGCATTGGCAAGAAGGAAACCCTGGAGTGAGTTACAGTTGAGTAAGGATTTAGGGATGATCTTGAATGTACTATCACTTCTTCTAATGCTACATCATGTTACAGTATGGCTACAATGAAGCACATCTGGTTAGGTGACAGTGTACAGAGGCAATTGGAGTGAAAAAACTATCAGTTCTGAGAATCTTATTCCTCTTGTAAATCAGTTGCATCTTTAGCACCATGTCATACATTTGACTCTGTACATCATGGCTCTCTAACGCTGTTCCCCTTGTAAAAAGCATTTGTTTTGTAATTTATGACAAGAAGTTGTTACTCTTAAGAATAAGTCACTTTCCACAAATAGATTGTGTTATAGCCTCTTTACAACTAGCCTGGCTGACGCGACCCACGTGACTACACAGCGAAGAGCTGTGACCGAGAGCTGTCAGCCAGACTATTTACAATAGTGTACAAAATGGCCTCTTGCAAGACCGTCAACCAGAGCCATATTCAGCAACAGAAATGGTATCACACTCAGTTTATCCAATTCACCGGTGTTTGACTAATCTTTTTGTTTATTAATCGTTGTATAAGGCCACTCTGGACTGTGCAGACTTCATTGAGAGAGGAGGAATTCAATCAGAAATACAGTATCACATTGTCCTTGTTACATTTTCAATGCCCTGCGGTGAGCTCCATCTCCTGGCGCCGTCACCCTGGACAGCATATCCACATCACAATGGAGTGAATGTCAAGTTATACATCAACTGAAGCAAACAAATAGACATGATATGATGTAATAAACCACTGCATGAAGTGTTAAAGGTACATGGTGCATGTAGCATATGTCTTACGAATCACTACACAAGCATACACTGTAGCATGCTTCAGGAGACTCAAATGGGAAGTCATGTCAGTGGTCTGTGTGTGGTTCTCTGTACATTCCGCTCATCTAATACAGGGTCTGTGTGTCATGCATAATCAGGCTTCATATGGAGTAGAGAAGGTAATAGCCTACATAGTGAAGCAGGTCATCCAAGAGATTCCTAGATCAGATAGTAGCGCACACACAAAACTCAGCATACCTGGAGTAAGTGGAATCCCATCTATTCCCATGTCAGCATGCATCCGCCAGCACAACTATCAGGCGTCCAATGCTTTCTCTCTAAGCCATCTTTGGTTTCAGCCAAGAGGCCCGAGTCCTCTATGTGATGCGCACACACAGAGGTTCAATTCCCAGTAGGGATCTAGATTAAACAATCATATTGGTCAGGGGGTCCAGACAGTGTGCAAAGAGGAAAGTCAGAGGACAAGCCATGCAGTGAGGAGGACATTGCACTGGGGAATTATAGGGGTGACAGATTTTAGACAGCACAAAATGAAAGAATGGCTAGTGGGGAAATGCTGTAAATGCTAACCCAGTGTACCTACATCAATCTTTAAATCAGTGCTTCAGCAGAATAAGTACAACCAATGAGTGTACTACACAGTCAACGGGCACCGGTTTTCATGTCACTTTCCAGTGCCTGATTCCGTTTATAGACCTAATTAGTTATAGTGGTTTCTGGTCATCCATGGACAAAGTTCCTGGTTTTCAGCTCTCCTGGTTGTCAAACCTTTCAGCCAATTTAGAGTATGGAAATAGATCCCAAGTCTCTGACTCTGGAGAGCCCACTAGGACTTGAATTCCTCAGTTTTAAGCTACATTGACAATCATAGGAAACCAACATAAAAGCTCCATAAGGTAATAAACAATAACATAAAAAACACAAATGGAAAAGACAAACCACCATTCTGATGTGAATATAGCCAGCCCACCTGAAAGCAGTGCATTGATCATTTCACCCGCACCTATTCTATTTGACACAAGGCAAAATGCAACCCCACATCAATGCAATCTAGAGATTGAAGGAGATAACTGGAGAAAAGACACATTCTGATTGTAGCGATAAGATGAAACCCAACCATACCAAAAAGCTGTGCCAGAACTGTGAACCTACTGTTAGAAAATCCGTCAATAAATCAGCCTGATATTCAGGGCCTGTATTGTGCATGTGCCTCAGACTAGGTGTTCTGATCTAGGATCATGGTTGCCTTTAAGGTCATAATGAATTTGATATGAACACAGAGAACCTGATCCTAGATCTGCACTCCTACTCAGACACTTTATGAAGATGGGCCCAGGGGGTGACTACCATGCTAACTGCAAACAGCACTTACCCCTGTCAATATTCAGGATAGCAGCTTCACTTCGTATCATATTAAACTGTAAAATCAGTTACATATGGGTCGTTCCGAAATTAGTGCCTGTTACAAATATTAAAAGCCTGTAATATTAAATGAAGTGCACTTTAATACTGACCACATGGAACATTTTATAAATCTGATTTAATATGAATAAAGACTATTTTTTTTAAACTGCCAAAATTCTGCATTTTGACATTTCCCTCTAAGCATCCTGTGACTTCTAGGAAGATTTTAACCCACTTAATTTGAAAGCCCTAGTTATTTTGTTGCTTTGACAAAGTAATTTCTGAAGACTTCATTATTTCATGTGATTAGTGATTCATTTTAAAGTAAAAACTCTCGTTTTAATATGGTGAAATTCCTTTGTAAATATTTCTCTAGTCAAATCATAGCGTACAAGCAGGTGAGCTGGTTCTACTCTTTTTGGCAATTTTCTGGTGTTTTTTTGTGGAAAACAGAGCAGGTTGAACATAACACGTCTACCCTGTTACCCATAAATAGACAGGCTAGAAATGTTTGAACAATTTAATTTGCATTACATTGCCCCTCCCTGTTGCACACAACAAGCTTCCATTCCCTCAGTCACGAGGGGATTTATGGCTAATTTAACCCTGTTACGGTCAACCCTGTTACTTTATTTGGCACTTACTATGGTAATGTATTTAATTTAACCTCAAGATGGGAAAATGTGTTTTGAACATGTGCTCTTTATGGCAGAATGTTAAAATTGGGTGAAATCAAGTTTTACACTACTCAAAAAGGCACCTAATTGGCAGAAAGACCCATATGCTATTGCAATATCAGTAGCATAAAATGGTTTTTCATTTATTTATTCTATCCCCTAATCTCGCTATCTATCACTAGAAACCGGTTCCATTCATAACTCTCGACCTGAAGTTCTACTAAAAAGGACAAATAGAACAAGACAGGTTTTCTAAGGCAACAGGGGTTTTCGGCAGCGATATAAACTCATAGAGTCCGTCTTTTTTCCTCCCCTCTACCATAAGTCCCTTTCATAGAGTCAAAGTCAGTGGAGTGGTGAGATATAGCTGGAGAATCAGAACTAGGGTGGAGAATGCTACAGTAATTCATTCAGACAGACACTGACAGACAAAGCCTCGGCCCATAGATTCTATCTAGGCAGTGGAGAGCATTGGTATTCAGTTCAGAGTCTCTGCTATACTATTGATAAAGTTTCAGTTGAGAATGCTGATCAGATCAGAGGAAGGAACAGAAGGAAAAGGCATGTGTGTGTATAATGGCCTCTAGTCCAATAGGGGGAGCCACCCACCTCTCCCGACTGGATTTTATTTTATTTAACTAGGCAAGTCAGTTAAGAACTAATTCTTATTTACAATGACGGCCTAGGAACAGTGGGTTAACTGTCTTGATCAGGAGCAGAACAACAGATTTTTACCTTGTCAGCTCAGGGATTCGATCTCGCAACCTTTCGGTTACTGGCCCAACGCTCTAACTACTAGGCTACCTGCTACCTGCCACCTGTAGGCATTGATATGAGGTTCAGTTGAAGGGTGAAGGCAAAGAAAGGAGCGCTTTAAGGGCCCAGGGCCCCTCTGTCACATCCCTGCTCCCAGGCATAAGTTAGGTGGGGAGAGTCGGCGGCAAGAGGGTGGTGGATGGGAGTGGAGTGGGTAAAGTTGGTCCAAGTCAGTGGTTCTGTTGTTTCTGTTGGAGCTTGGCTAGAGGTTTAGCGTGGGCTTCGACCGGCGGCTTTGCTGGGGCTTTGGCAGGGATCTTGGGGGCCGTGGCATGCAGGCCTGCCTCTGTGCCGATGTGCACAGTGATGTTGGTGTAGAGGGGGAAGTAGTCACGTGACAGCACCTCATACTCCACCGTGTTCATGCCGTCCAGCTTCCACGTCTGACGCGTCTTGGCCAGCATGTTGAACCTAGGGGGAGGCAGGGAGAGGGGAGCAGATGGAAATGTACAGATAGGCAGCACATTCTATTTAAAAGAATCTGAACGTGTCACACTACTGAATGGATCTCAGCCATACACAAACACATGCATGCAATGCACACACATGTGTGTCAGTCCTGTACCATACCTCCTGGGGTTCACGTCATTTCCCTTGTCCAGCTTGTGTTTGATCATTTTGTATCGGCCCACCTTCACCGATGGACGAGAGATGAACATCCCTCCGAGGGATACTCTGAGAATGGGAGAGAGGGAAGGAAAGGAATTTTAATTGAGTTATTATCAATTATAAATAGGGTTATTCAGTGTCTTTAAATTGTATCATTTTGTTAGACAGAACAAACCACAATTGGTCCATAGCTCAATGAATTGGCTCAATGTTCCACCCCCAAAACTCCCAAGGACCCCCTCTCACCTGACTCCAATGTCATCGTCCTCTCCTCCCCAGCCCCAGTAGTTGTTGGGGAAGCCGTTCATCTTCAGGTAGTGCAGTGGAGACAACGCTGACACCCCTCCGAAATACATCTTGTATGGCAGCCTAGGAGAATGACAGCAGATTCAAATAAAAATGAAGGATCAGATAAGGAACAAGTGAAATCAGAAATTAGTGAAGCCACACAATGAAAGAACTAGAGTATTCACAATTAAAATGGAATACATTTTGTGTTGAATAAACTTGTGAAAATCCAAAAGAGACTTACAGTGAAAAGAGTAACTAATAAACCATGAGGGGAAAAAGTCAAAATAAAATAAATAGAATAGACTGACTTGTATCCAAACTTGTCCATGGCGATGGCGGTGTGCTTGGGGTTGGCGTCGCATATGTAGGTGTTGCGGTCGTCCTCAGGGATGAGGTCCACATCATGGAAGAACAGACAGTCCCAGTCCTCCTCCCGCATGGCCTCTCGGAATCCAACGTTCATCAGCTTGGCCCGGTTAAACGTGTAGTTACCAGCCTAAAGAGGGACAACAGACAGTTATTTATTTTTAGAGACCCTTACGCCAGCAACCGAAAAATATTAAAATCTTGACATGGTTTCTATACAAATAACAATAGGTTAATCAATATGAACGTTCAGTATTTCCCCTAGGATTTATTTTTTAGCAGCGGTGGCAAGGGTAGCGCGGTGCATTGCTGCAAGTGGTAGCACAATGACATGCTAGCTGTTCCCATAGACTTCCAGTCATTGAGCTAATGACTATCCATTTAAAAGCTTGTCTCAGCAGAACGATAAATAGATAAAGATATACATGACAAAAAGTATGTGGACACCTGCTTGTCAAACATCATTCCAAAATCATGGCCATTAATATGGAGTTGGTCATCCCTTTGCTGCCATAACAGCCTCCACTCTTCTGGGAAGGCTTTCCTCTAGATGTTGGAACACTGCTGCGGGGACTTCCATCCAGCCACAAGAGCATTAGTTAGGTCGGGCACTGATGTTGGGCGATTAAGGCCTGGCTCGCAGTCGACATTCCAATTCATCCCAAAGGTGTTTGATGGGTTTGAGGTCAGGGCTCTGTGCAGGCCAGTCAAGTTCTTCCACACTGATTTCAACAAACCATCTCTGTATGGACCTCGTTTTGTGCACAGGGGCATTGTCATGCTGAAACAGGAAAAGGCCTTCCCCAAACTGTTGCCACAAAGTTAAGATTTCCCTTCACTGGAACTAAGGGGCCTAGCCCAAACCATGAAAAACATCCCCAGAACATTATTCCTCCACCAAACTTTACTGTTGGCACTATGCATTAGGGCAGGTAGCGTTCTGGCATCCGCCAAACCCAGATTCGTCCGTCGGACTGCCAGATGGTGAAGAGTGATTCATCACTCCAGAGAACGCGTTTCCACTGCTCTAGAGTCCAATGGCGGCGAGCTTAACACCACTCCAGCCGACACTTGGCATTGCGCACTGTGATCTTAGGCTTGTGTGCAGCTGCTCGGCCATGGAAACCCATTTCATGAAGCTCCCGACGAACAGTTCTTGTGCTGGCGTTGCTTCCAGAGGCCGTGTGGAACTCGTTAGTGAATGTTGCAACCAAGGACAGACGATTTTTACGCGCCACGTGCTTCAGCACTCTGCGGTGCCGTTCTGTGAGCTTGTGTGGCCTACCACTTCGCGGCTGAGACATTGTTGCTCCGAGACGTTTCCACTTAACAATAACAGCATTTACAGTCGAGCGGGGCAGTTCAAGCAGGGAAGAAATTTGATGAACTGATGTGTTGGAAAGGTGGCATCCTATGACGGTGCCACATTGAAAGTCACTGTGCTCTTCAGTACAGGCAATTCTACTGCTAATGTTTATCTATGGAGATTGCATGGCTGTGTGCTCAATATTATTTCATCTGTCAGCAATGGGTGTGGCTGAAATAGCCGAATTCATATTTGAAGGGGTCTCCACATACTTTTGACCATTTGGTGCATATATCATATTTGGGCCCCTGCTGCTAAATGAATATAGTGTAAACACTGACGGTGGTTCCATACATGACAACACAATGACATAGTGTCCATACAACAATAATGGGTAATGGGGTTAACCCATTAAATATATGGAGTGTGCGACTTCATTTTTATACAGTTTACTCTCTGTTAGTGGTCTCGTAAAGTCGACCCTGGGCAACACAGGTCTAGTTTCAATGACTCTGTTGGCATAGAGGAACTACGTCACTGCCCAGGTTACTACTTTATCTGCTTGAATAAAAAAAATACTACATAGTAGCTAGCAAGAAGGAGATCATTGAGGTTATTTTTAACGAGTGCATTTCGCAAGTGGCTAGTTTGCATCAACTACCATTATTAAAACCACTGCAAAAGGTTTTGCCTGCAAACTTTGGTTTTGAATCGCACCGTGGATCGCATTAGTGGAAACCAAGACTGGTCTCAGGGCTGGTTGTAGCTACATATTTTCAAGTCACGTCAGGGACAATTTCTACGTTTTAGCTAACCCTAGCCCTTTTCCTAACCTTAACCTAATTCTCCTAACCTGCTACGTTAATGCTCCTAACCTGCTATGAAAAGTTACTTCCTCTAGTCAAAGCCGGCAGACCTGCCCTGAGAGCAGTGAAAGTATCCACTAATGATATACAGCGCTCTGGCATGTCTGCCTCATGATTTGTTGGGGGAGTGTCCGGATTTTTTTTCTTCCCCTTATCGAATTACTAGTTCCTCTATGCCAGAAGAGTCCATCATTGAAACCAGACCCTAGTCACCCGCAACAATTCAACATGGAAATGAATTGTGTAGTCTACATACAATGAAATCAATAGTCTGATCATTTACAGTACAACTGTTCAACTGTAAATTGATACAATAGTACAGCATAAACTCAAATGGTTTAATAATATTCACAAAATTAGGATTTAAAACATCTCAGGAGGATTACACCTAATCCATGGCAAGATATGACATTTGAGAGCATCACTGAGGTCAATAGCATGAGTAGTATTTGTCCCTGTGGTTCGGTGTGTGTGTGTGTGTGTGTGTGTGTGTGTGTGTGTGTGTGTGTGTGAGAGAGAAACAATGACAGCTGAAGACATGCAGATGCTTGAACTGCTACTAGCCTGCATTATCTTGTTTGAGCGGAGTGCAATCTGGCACTGGTTATCCAAAAATACTGCACACATGCAGAGTCATGAATAAATGCTTTAGACATGATGCTGTAACATCTTTCTAATGATAAATGCCTTCGCATCTCAAAATGAACCTGGCTCTAACTTGGTAGAGGTTAGCTTGGCATTCATATGTTGCAGGTAAACAACAAGCAGGCAGTGACAACTTGACTAACAGTGTGAGGGTAAGACAAAGTGCCTGTTTAATGTGTAAGCAAAGGAATTGCTACAAGTTGTTAAGAAGATTAAGCCTTCAGGTGAGCATCTTTCAACCACAACGCTGTGTGTGATTCCATGGTTAGGACACCAGAGGGTGGTTTTGATCTACGCTGAATGTATACTTGGCCTCACCACTACAGCTAGAAGGTAGTCCAATTGAATATGTTTTTTTGGTCAATTGTAGGAAATGTAAAGAACATCTTCATACGGATAGGCTGTGTTACAGATTGCACAATCAATTGATAACATTAAAATTGTCTTTAAAAACAGCAATCAGCAGTTGAAACAATAGTGTTTTTCATGAACCCATTTCGGTAAAAGGCTGAAGGAGGGGGCTGGAGAAGTGTGTAACCACTCCAATTCATAGAGCTATGGATGCAAGGACTGACCATTCATGACATAGTTTTAACCATGTTTTGAGGCTAGACAGTGTTTGTTTACATTTACTTTGTTTACAAACATTGGAGTAAAACAAGCTTATATTTTGGGTTCTCATGGAGTGTGACAGTTGAACTAAGCTCATGAGGTATTTATAAGTTATATTGTTCAAGAATCAAATGGGTACATCCAAAAATGTATGTAGCAACTGAAGATTGCCCCTTTAAAAATGAACCTTCTGAAAGTGTGTGTGTGTGTGTGTGGCTGCACATATGCATTTCACCTGGTGGATGACGTAGATGCCGTAGTTGAGCTGCTGTCGCTGTAGGAATGGGTGAAGGTAGTAGAGGAGGAATTTCAGGTGGTGCTCCCGGTTTCTGTGGGGAATTATTATGGCGGTGCGGTGCCGCGCCTCACAGTCAGGCGGTCTGTAGCGCCCCCCGCGGACCACCAAAGGATTCTTCCGCGCCACTTGGGCCAGTGTCAACCCGGAGGGGAAGTTGACGTGGATCGGTCCACCTGAAAAGAGAAACGGGGTGAGAAGAAGCCAGATGTCATAACGGCATTTTATTGCTAGACCTATCATAACACACACCAATTAATTCAAAATCAGTAGGTTGTCCATGCTAGCATACTCATTTTAACAGGGTTTTTTGGAAAAAAATTAAAACTTTTACATGAGACAGTACAGAATGCAGCTTGCCCCCTTTTATCCATGCTGTTCTGTCGTCTCATGTAAAAACATTGTATCTCCAATCCAAAATGCTGCAGTAGAGAGACAAAAGTTTTAGCTTCATTGTCCAAATAAATGTAGGGGAGCGTAGGCCTAGGCTATGTAGCCTATGTGCTTTGAAGTTTGTCACTTCAAAGTCAGTAACCACAGCAAACAAATACTTGTGGAACATAAAAGGGCACAGCAAAACAGTGTAGGAGCCTTTCCTGTAGGCAAATCTCTTGGTTTCAGTGCGTATATCCACATTTCAATGAAAAAAAGTAGGAAGTTGGACACAAGGTAAACTGACCATTTGAACACAAGTATATTCAGTCCCTCTAGTGGAAGCGTACAACAAACTCTCCTGTTGGGTCAGCCGCCACCAAGTCTCGGCTCAGTTTGAATGATCTCAAAGTCAAAACACATCCTTCCTTCCCTTACTAGGAGTCATCATTGAACATTGATCCAATCCTGACTGTATAGGTGAAGCCAAGGTTCCACCATATCATGTCTACTCAAAATTCTGGTAACTTTCCCAGAAATCCTAGTTGAAGGAATCCCGGAATCACAACAGAATGAGCAGGAAATACAGAATTCTCCAACCAGGATTTGGCAAGCCCGCTACCCATCCAACCTGGTCAGATCAGTAGCCAACTAACTAGCAAGGACAGTTGCATGTGTGGAATTATTCGGAAATTCCCCTCTACAACAAACCAACCGAGGCTTTCTGACTGCCCACATTTCACATTACGTTTTCTGGCACACTAATCAAGTATCTGAGCCACTTTATTTTACGAGAAAGTATTGTTCTGGCGTACATTATAAAAAAACATTCCCTCTTCAGTTTCTTTCTGAAGAGGGAATGAAGTAAGAGATATGGGGGGAGGGCAGGATAACTGAAGACAGCGGCTGGTGAACTCAGAAATAAGATAGGGCTGCCAGTTCTAGCACTTCTGTGTGTGAACTCACCTATCAGGGGAGACGTCTTGGGGCAGTAGGGCATGTCCTCGCCCCGGCCGTGGGCCTTGGCCAGGAGGGACAAGTTGGCGTAGACGTCACCGCCCGTGTGATTGCTTGCGTGGGGCGAGCCGGCACCGGACGTCCCCGACGCAGTGGTCTCCAGCTTGCGGAAAATCCTGATGAAGTACGACACTCGCTTGTGGTAACCCTCGCGGGACAGCAGCGCCATGACAACCAGCTGGACACCCAGGAACATGAACAGGTAGCGCCATTTTGACTGTAGCCACGTCGCCATGTTACCGGCTCTGTGTCGCAACAAGGAACTTGAAGAGAGTTTGGTGATATGTTTGGCTTCGTTAGTCCTAGCAACCTACACTAGAGGAACGCTGTGGTTGGGTGAAATACGGGGTGGGATTGTCAAGTCGGTACGGAGGTGTATATTTTTACTGTAAACAAGTGTGCACTGTCAGTACTGTGCAACTGTATGATATGACAAGTGCAACAGGCAATGGGTATGGCGGTATATGAATGAAAAGTGCAAAATCCTTCAAATGTTTCTTTTAGATATTATTTTCAGATATTGGAGTGTAATATGAAGTTAGATCAAGGTTATAGTAAAAGCACAGTGAGAAACCAAGAAAGGCACTTTGGTTTAGCTGATCACTGGAGAAGCAAAAAAAGGCCAAAAAAATATCCTGAAAAAAAAATGTTTTTATTTCAACCTCTTGTCCCACCACAAGTTGAGATGTGTCGATCTCCAAAGTCTGCTGGTGGCCCTCTGGTTCATCGATGGCGTGTGGTGGCGATGCCAGCCCAACATCATGCTACTAGAATTCCATCAGTGTCCCAACCACCACCACAGTTCGTTTGTTTCCAGTAAAAGGCTGACTGGGTGCTGTTGTGCTGCCTTGTGTTCTCTAGCCGCTACTCTCATGGGGGCCCTTTAAACAAACAGCCACCAACAAAGGGAGGATAGGGGCCTATACAGCTGCCTATCTTTTACAGAGGATAATGGTTTCGTTTGGCTTGACAAGGCTGGCTGCCTAGAGAGGTAGGAAGAGGGAGTGGACCAAAACCAGTAGTGGGAGGAGTGGTCAGGGGCTGGCTGGGTCTGTGTGTGTGTGTGTGTGTGTGTGTGTGTGTGTGTGTGTGTGTGTGTGTGTGTGTGTGTGTGTGTGTGTGTAGGTGAGTATTAGGGGAAGGGTGTGGGGACGGGGCAGACAGAGAACAAAAAGAGAAAGGGGGAGGTCCGATGGCGACTGCGGCTATTGTCCCATTCTGACTGACACACTGGGCTGAAAGACGCTTCCAAGGGGAAGGGGTCCACCGGGCCTGACGGACAGGGGCTCGGACCAAATCACGAGAATGGTGCTCTGAAAGACAATGAGAGGGGTAGGTGGTTAAGAAGTTGTTACGATTTAAATCCTATAAACAATCCATTGTTGCTGCTAGCATCTTTCCCAATTAGACTAACTGTTTACAACAAATTATGCACAGCCGGAACAATCAGTTTGTTTGTTTTCAGCTAAAACAGAGCCAGGAGGAATCAGGCATAACTGGGGCTCCAATACGGACGCCTTCGCAGACAGACTACTGACAGCAACCGAGGAGCAGAAAGAAACAAGCTCATAGAAGCTGAAGCGAATCAAGATAAAAAGCAGTGGGAGATCTAGCGCTAGGTACTACTACTACCACATCAGACAGACCATAGAACGATCGCGGGTAGTTAAACGGTCCTGCTACTTGTGCTCACGTAATCCTCCGTCCTTGCAATGGCTGTTGGAGAATACCCGACACGTCGGCACTCATGGATCAATTAGTGCTCATTAAAGACGCCAGCCTCAGACTAACTCTAATCCTAATCCCACATGGAGAGCCCGAGGATTGGCAGAATGGTCGAGAGATACAGAGTTGCAGAAAACAGGATGAGAGTCAACGGACTAGGGTGTGTGCGTGTATAATAATATATGTAGCAGGGTTTCTGATAGCCGGCTTTTGGCGTAAAAAAATTAAATAGTAAAGAATCGAAACACTGATAAATGAACTTTGCATGCTTTTTAGCCAATTCATTGATGATAATACATTTGACCAGTCATGCTTATTGGTCTATGGGTTAATTTTCATAACTTCGTAGAATTAAATTGTATCATACGCACAACATACAGATACAGCCTTTTAGTGGAAAATCTGTTAAGTAGCACTATTATAAGCCCAATCATTGCACAAAATGCAACCTGTTAAAAATAGTTTTAACGTGCACATACACACACGGTCATAAGTTTTAGAACACCTACTCATTCAAGGGTTTTTCTTTATTTTTTACTATTTTCTACATTGTAGAATAATAGTGACGACATCAAAACTATGAAATAGCACATATGGAATCATGTAGTAACCAAAAAAATATATATATATTTGAGGTTCTTCAAATAGCCACCCTTTGCCTTGACAGCTTTATACACTCTGGGCATTCTCTCAACCAGCTTGATGGAGGTAGTCACCTGGAATGCATTTCAGTTAACAGGTGTGCCTTAAGTTAATTTGTGGTATTTATTTCCTTAATGCATTTGAGCCAATCAGTTGTTGTGACATGGTAGGCGGGGTATGCAGAAGATGGCCCTCTTTGGGTAAAGTCCATATCATGGCAACAGCTTAAATAAGCAATGAGCTCCTCTGAAGGACTCCACCAATCAGGCCGTTATGGTAGAGTGGCCAGACAGAAGCCACTCAGTAAAAAAGGCACATGACAGCCCGCTTGGAGTTTGCCAAAAGGCACCTAAAGGACTCGCAGACAATGATAAGCAAGATTCTCTGGTCTGATGAAACCAAGATTGAACTCTTTGGTCTGAATGCCAAGCGTCACGTCTGGAGGAAACCTGGCACCATCCCTACGGTGAAGCATGGTGGTGGCAGCATCATGCTGTGGGGATGTTTTCAGCAGCAGGGACTGGGAGACTAGTCAGGATCGAGGGAAAGATGAACAGAGCCAAGTACAGAGAGATCCTTGATGAAAGACTGGGGCGAAGGTTCACCTTCCAACGACCCTAAGCACACAGCCAAGACAACGCAGGAGTGGCTTCGGGACAAGTATTCCACAGAGGATCATTAGCTGAACCGAGCCTTAAAAAACAAGTTGTAGGTCGTTTTAAAAATCGCATTGCCTACAGTCGAAAGGAAAGGAAGCCCACCCAATTTTGGCAGTGCGTGCTGCAAATACCAAATAGATAATTTCAGATCAAATGTTTCATCATATGCTCCAAATACAACAGGTGTAGACTTCATCTTGAAATGATTACTTACATGCCCTTAACCAACAATGCGGAGTTTCAAAAAAGTATGAAAAATGTGCTAAATAAATTAAAAGGAAAAATATGATTGTTGAGTTGCGACAGTCAGTGAAAAGTAGGGGCCCAGCCAGGGATATCGCAATATTTCAAAATACAAATTATGGGAAAATAGTGTGGAAAGCAAATGGCTAATGCTGTAAAGACAATGAAAAGACTCTAAGCTGTCTTTTAGTTGAGAGAACAACAGTAGACCCATAGCCTAATCTTATTGGGACCAGCGGAGAGCATCAGCCATATCCCTGGTGAGTGTGCACCGTGCATATTCACTATCATTGTTGGGTCACTGCCACTTGGAAGTTTTTGGTGAATTTCCTCCTCCAGTTTAGATGGATGTCATATTTTATTTGTGCCTCCCCTTCTCATAGGCCTATATGGACAACGTAGTTGATATTGATTGTTAGTGTCAGCAGAGTAGGCTACCCTGTAATTTGTTAATATATATATATTATTTTCCCCCCCACCCTGTCTTTCAAAGAATTCGTAAAAATCCAAATAACTTCACAGATCTTCATTGTAAAGGGTTTAAACACCGTTTCCCATGCTTGTTCAGTGAACCATAAACAATTGATTAACATGCACCTGTGGAACGGTCATTAAGACACAGTTATGAAAACTTAGGACACTAAAGAGGCCTTTCTACGGACTCTGAAAAACACCAAAAGAAAGATGCCCAGGGTCCCTGCTCCCTGCCTTAGGCATGAGAACTGAAGATGTGGCCAGGGCAATAAATTGCCATGTCCGTATTGTGAGACGACTAAGACAGAGCTACAGGGAGACAGGACGGACAGCTGATCGTCCTCGCAGTGGCAGACCACGTGTAATAACACCTGCACAGGATCGGTACATCCGAACATCACACCTGCGGGGACAGGTACAGGATGGCAACAACACCTGCCCGAGTTACACCAGGAACGCACAATCCCTCCATCAGTGCTCAGACTGTTCGCAATAAGCTGAGAGAGGCTGGACTGAGGACTTGTAGGCCTGTTGTAAGGCAGGTCCTCACCAGACATCACCGGCAACAACGTCGCCTACGGGCACAAATCCACCATCGCTGGACCAGACGGGACTGGCAAAAAGTGCTCTTAACTGACGAGTCACAGTTTTGTCTCACCAAGGGTGATGGTCAGATTCGCGTTTATCGTCGAAGGAATGAGCGTTACACCGAGGCCTGTACTCTGGAGCTATTCGGAGGTGGAGGGTCCATCATGGTTTGGGGCGATGTGTCACAGCATCATCGGACTGAACTTGTTGTCATTGCAGGCAATCTCAACGCTGTGCGTTACAGGGAAGACATCCTCATCCCTCATGTGGTACCCTTCCTGCAGGCTCATCCTGACATAACCCTCCAGCATGACAATGCCATCAGCCATATTGCTCGTTCTGTGCATGCTTTCCTGCAAGACAGGAATGTCAGTGTTCTGCCATGGCCAGCGAAGAGCCCGGATCTCAATCCCATTGAGCACGTCTGGGACCTGTTGGATCGGAGGGTGAGGGCTAGGTGCCTTGGTGGAAGAGTGGGGTAACATCTCACAGCAAGAACTGGCAAATCTGGTGCAGTCCATGAGGATGCACTAAAGTACTTAATGTAGCTGGTGGCCACACCAGAAACTGACTGTTACTTTTGATTTTGACCCCCCCTTTGTTCAGGGACACATTATTAAATTTCTATTAGTCACATGTCTGTGGAACTTGTTCAGTTTTATGTCTCAGTTGTTGAATCTTATGTTCATACAACTATTTACACATGTTAAGTTTTTTTAAATCGTTTCTTTTTTTGCTGAGTTTGTGTATATATTTCTGCTAATGTCTCCAGTCATATCAAGTGCAGTAGAAGTGCATGAAATGGGTTTCCCATGCAAAAAAAAAAAAAAAGTATCCGATATAGCCTATAGCCAAGGCCTCTACATCATACGCGCTCAGCCATGCATTGAGCAGTCTGAGTTATATTGTTAGCCTAAATTACTATCCAGTCACATTACGAATTGTAGGCTCTCTTACATAAGTCTGCAAATGCGATGACGCATGGAATGCTTTATTATAATGGTGCATTTTGATGGTGAAAATGTGCTTCCCCAAACTTGAAACTCATGCTCGGCCTATGCTAGTGATTTTTGTTCGTTTCTCATCTTGTTGGCTGAGAAAAAGTAAATGTGGACAGTTAATCTAACATCTTCAAATTGCACGGTAAGTACACACGTCCTTGCATCCTCAACTTATATTTTCTGTTAAGATTAATATTATTAATATTACCATATTCTAAATGTGATTCTGAGCACAGTGGGTGGACACCCTAATCAGGTTACGCACCCAATGCATATGGGTTTGGTACATTTCTCCAATGTCTGGTAAATTAAAGTGCTGCTGGTCAAAATGTCCGGTGCCACATTTTCATAACGGAATTAATGATATGTGTGATATGTGTGTGATCTGCAACTGTGAGCACATCAGTTTCAACAGTAATCTCCCTTACCCCGCCTTTTCAGCTTCCATAGTCCTTAATCCCCAGTCAAGCCACCTCACACTCAGGAGGAAACAAGTTCATTAAAACACAGAGAGAGAAATGGAAAGACAAGAGGGTGAGAGTACAAAAAGAGTCTGCAAAATGAGGAGATACTGGACAGGAAGGAGAGAGCTAGAAAGAGGGAGGGAGTGAGAAGTTGAAGAGTTCTTTTTTTAGCAACTAGAAATATGAGCAGATGGAAGGTTGAACTTCTCAGGTCAGTCCTCTCAAATGAGTAGCCAACAGCATCCATATAGGCGTAGAGGCTAAATCCTTTGAACAAACACGATACCATTCCTTTACTATGGTTTAAATAGATACTATACCACCGTATGTCCAATGTCTACTGCAGTTTCACAGGTGTTTACATGAATAAATCGGCTGATCAACAGGGTCTGTATAGTATCATCCCAGCCCGGTTATGGCTCTCGGGGGCAGTACCGACTTGAAATGGGATATAGGGTTGCTGCCTGGGATACAGTGTAGAAGAACAACTTGGCAGCTGTCACCTCCATTGACAAAGCCAGGGCCTTGCCTTCTTAGCATGCATATAAAAAGAGCCAGGGACTTGATTTAGATGTCCCTGTTCCTCAGGCTATGTGATGTTATGTGAGGGAATCTGAGAATGACAAAAGGAGAGGGAGAGAGGAAGCAGAGAGTAGGCCCAATGCAAGTGGCTAGTTTAGTTTTTTTCCCTCGTCTCACCAGCGTTCAATCTAGGCTACATTCGCTCTCTCGAGTCTCGACATTTGAAAGTCAAAGAGGTAGAACTAGCATGACTAGTTCATGCATGCCCGAGTCAGCCAAAACAAACATCTTCCACCTCCTCACATCGCCCCTCTTCAGACTGTACAGCAGCACACGCTTTAGACTGAGTGATGGCAGCTATGAAAGATTACAGGCCAGATATGGGACAATCCTTTTCTGCCTGGAGCCATCAACATTACATGTATACTGTACGTACACATGCATACACGCACTCACTGGAATGGATGCGAGAATAATAGTCAGCGAGGGGGCCGAGGGAAGAGAGAGAAATGGGGAGGTGGGAAAGGGGGGCAAAGGGAGAGCGAGAAGTATGCGAAATGTATATAGAAATCTCTGTTAGCGTGCTGGTTTGTCAGGATCCCATGCATGCGTGGCCCATAGCCAGGCAGGCGACCAGTCAGTCGGCCAGGCACAGGGGACCCACTGAGAGACACGCATTCACGGGGAGGGGAGCAGTCAGCCAGCCAGCTCAAAAGACTGCTGGGAAATATAGAACGACGGCACCCCCCCCAGCAGAAAACAAAGACAGGCAGAGCATTAGGAGAGATTAGAGGAAAGTGGAAATATGTAGCCAAGTACTTGAAAACATCTGGTGCGCATCTGTCCCAAAGGAGAGCTGCAGAGCAGTGGGAGGAAGAGGATGGGGTAGAAACAGTTGATAGGCCTTTCGTTAGAGTCTGCCGCCTGTGAATCAAAGCCTTAACCCGCCGGAACATAGCGGGATGCCAGACACGAAGAGAAGGGTGAGGGACTGGAGAGTTGCCATTTTCGACTGATTAGGGGAATGCGTACTATATCCATCCATCGATCCATTCATACGTCAGCTGTGGAAGACTGTGCTCTCCAGCTTTAACCTTGTGTTCTCTGTAGTCTGCAAATCTGCTCCAACACAGCTTTGGAGCTTGGGCGGAAAAGGCCATCAAATCCTTGCACTCTATTCAGAAACATTCAATTCTAGACACTGAAGATAGGCTCCACTGAGAGTCATGCAGACTTCTGCTACGTTTCACCTCAGATTGTCAAAAGAAGCTTACCAACATATCACCTGCCGACAGGGTTCCTTTACCAAGCAAACTGCCGCAAATACTATACCTGTCAAGCTTGTCTGATGAAGTTACTGATCATATCCACTGCATTATCTAAAGTGTCACTAGCTCATTCTTTATCTATTGCCATGAGTCACAAGACATCTCCATGGGTCACCTCTTGCTCAACAAACCCGTTATCACCCTGTGGGAGCGTATAGGAGGAAAGAAGATACGGTATGAACAAAGCTAACAGAAACCATGTGAGGGGAAAGAGTAGACGAAACAGCTCCCCCTCCCCTCGGCTCACTACCACTCTCAGGTGTAAGGTGACAACACAACAACAAGCTATCCGTATTCAATTACTAAACTGATCAACTGAAATCCTTGAGGACAGTTCCTGACTCCTGAGGATGTGATATGACCATTGTGATATAGCCTAGGACATTTAAAAAACTTAGGCTCCTTCCCAGAGTCTGTGGTATCAACATTGGCTCAAGCCTCTTTTCCTGAGACCAGCTTAGTTTGCACTGCTCTGAGCATCAATATGCACCAGAAAATGTGCTTCGTGACAACAGCATTATCTTTACTTGACTGCCAAGACGAGGGGAACCTGTTTATACTTGGATAACCACTTCATTTATACAAGGCCAACCCAACATTAAAAAAAAAAAAAATACATGAAATTGCCAACAAAGTTACAGTAGCTAGCTCTTCCAACCAAACAGGTCCAGGCAATTAAAACATTAGCATACAGTGTGAAAAAAAGTGTCAGCATATTAATGAGGGCTAGCGCCCTTGTCATAGCAACACACTGTCCATTCATCGTCAGTGCAGCTGGTACATGTCTCTTTAGCTGCTCCCTCAGGTCCGAGTCCACTGGGACAGGCTCACTGCTGAAGAGAAGAAAAAAAATCTCTATAGCTTCTTCTGGTTCTCCTTTACCGTTTGCTGCTGCTTGGGTAGTTACTAGTTTGAGTAGTTTCCATAGTGCAGAGTTCATTTGTGGCTCGAGCACACCACACACCTCTGGGACAGCCCTCGTTGCAACCATGATGACAAGCTGCACGGCTCAGTAGCTAAGCAATGACAACCATAGGGACCAACCAGAAAAACTGAGGATAACCACGTAAACATATAACAAAATGGACACTAAGAGTCACACAGACACATGAACGGCAAATGTGTTGCCTTTCCACCGCTACTATCATTCCAGAGTACTGGGCAGAAAACAAATAGATGGCAGCCTGGGACAGATTCAACATCATTATTAGATTGTGTTGGGGCAAAATGTAACGTCTTGCGCTGGTTGGACAGAAAGGGAGCAGGGTCAGCAATGGATCCGACAAATAGGAAGGCTAACTAATGAAACAGCCACAAGTATCAACAGGGATTGACATAACAGGTTGCCTTATCACCTGGGGCAAGTGAACTGAGCAGCCATGCAAATTGAGCCTGCTCTGTGGTTGTTCCATTGGGCAGGTAACAGTTTATACTGAAAACCATACAACATAAAAATGTGTGGTTCTTTCATTATGTTCACATAAAAGACAGAATATTTAATTTCTGCATGCAAGTGATCATATCTGACAGGCAACCAATAGCCTACTCCTTACTTGGCTAATGGGCAAGTACACTTCAGACCTTAAAGGGATACATCAGGATTTTGGCAGCCTTTATCTACTTCCCCAGAGTCCCATGAACTTGTGGATACCATTTCTATGGCCCTGTGTTCAGTTGGAAAGTTGCTAACTAGCATTAGCACAATTGCTAACAAGCGTTAGTGCAATGACTGGATGTCTATGGTAACTGCTAGCATACTAGTAGATACCATAGACTGTCATTGCACTAACGCTAGTTAGCATTAGCTCACAAAACAACCTCCAACTTCCTTCATACTGGATGCAGAGACATAAAAATGGTATCCATGAGTTCATCTGACTGGGGAAGTAGATGAAGGGCTTTGTTGTCAAAATACTGAAGTGTCCTTTAAAAAAAATAAAAGTGTCCAATACCTGTTGAAATTAATTAAATGAATAATCACACAGCACTGGTTGGCTGCTTGTGTAAACAGTTTGCTAACGGTTGTAAGTATGTTGTTAAAATCCTGTTTTTGCACGTTTAGCATCAAACTGAAGGCATCAAAGCCCAAATAGGTGAAGCATGTCATTGCGGTCTCTTCCACAAACGGAGAGACACCTCCAAGTATCACATTGCATGCATGTACGAACAGGCCAGAGCTCAGTACATTTTTTACATTCTGGAACATTAAATTGATCATAAACGGTGCTGTACTGAACGACCAGTTGAAAAACAGGAAGGGGTTGGGTTGTGGGTTCGGGAACGCTGTCAGCATGGCCACTGCCCTTTAAATACAGCACTCATTGCTTCAAGCCACACCCTCCAAAACAGGAGCAAACGGAGCAAACGTACCTCAATGTCTGTTCAAGAACAAACATTGAGCAAAACCCAGATTCGTCTGTCGGAATGCCAGATGGTGAAGCATGATTCATCACTCCAGAGAACGCGTTTCCATTGCTCCAGTGTCGGCGAGCTTTACACCACTCCAGCCGACGCTTGGCATTGCGCATGGTGATCTTATGATTGTGCGGGGCTGCTCGGCCACGGAAACCCATTTCATCAAGCTCCCGACGAACAGTTATTGTGCTGACGTTGCTTCCAGAGACCGTGTGGAACCCAGTAATGAGTGTTGCAACCGAGTACAGACAATTTTTATGAGCTTCGGCACTCGGCGGTCCCATTCTGTGTAATTGTGAGGCCTACCACTTTGCGGTTGAGCCGTTGTTGCTCCTAGACCTTTCCACTTCACAATAACAGCAGGGCATAATTATGATGAACTGAATTGTTGGAAATGGTTGCATCCTATAACTGTGCCATATTGAAAGTCGCTGAGCTCTTCAGTAAGGGCCATTCTACTGTCGATGTTTGTCCATGGAGATTGCATGGCTGTGTGCTCAATTTTATACACCTTTCAGCAATGGGTGAAATAGCAGAATCCACTATTTTTATACTTTTGTGTATATATAGTGTATGTCCTTGTCCTCTCCTTGGTTGATTTAGTGGGCATCTCATAGAATAAATAATTAGTCAGTAATAACCATATTAAGTCACATAAATAGACATCAAAATCCCTCAATCATCCTAACATAATACAAAATGTAATGGTCTTATTTAGCAAATGCTTCCAATATAAACTTAAATCATGATCATATGTATAATTTCTCTTTTCAGGTCTTAAGGTTAGTAAAAATATATGAACTAATACCTTGTCATTATCACCACATTCTTTCCTTAACATCATGACATTTTTACAGTATTTAGTCATAAATAGCAGGGATTCTAGCATGCTAACTCCAGTTGAACAGCTAGCATACAATGTATCCTAAATACATAAATAAAATGGTCTACATAATTTGCCTAAATTATAGCCTACTTGGTAATGACGTTCAATAAAAATATATTCTCAAGTCATATTTACCTTTATTTTTCTATAATTTCCCGGCACCAAAATGTGAATTTCCTATTCACATTTATTCACTATTCATATACATAGTAACCAAGCGCGTACACACACACACACACACTTTTGAAAAAACGTTAATATAACTTGCTTGTCGTGGTGGTAATGACAAAATACTTAGATTAGAATATTGTGTGTGTAATTTTTTTTTTAAATGGTAGCAAATGGCTTATGCACATATGTATATAGTTTCCAGTTGACTCTTAAAATCCAGACATGTTTTAGTCTTTACTTAAAGGGTGATTAATAAAATAAATAAAACATCTTTAAAATCTGACCCTAACGTATTTGCTAAATCCGTCATTGTAAATAAGAATTTGTTCTTAACTGACTTGCCTGGTTAAATAAAGGTTAAATAAATAAAATCACCCAGCTATTCCCTTGGAATAAGAATTCCTTGCTTGAACAGATGCAACAATAGCATGTAGCCTACAGACAGAGACACACACACACACACACCCACTATGGTGTCCAGTAAACGAATCAGTTTTTACATTATTAGACCATTCAAGTCTTACTTTAGATTTTGTATTAGTCATGATGATGTAACCAAAGATTCCACCATTTCTGGCGTAGCTAACTTACCTGGGCTCGAGCCTTGCCTAAACAACTATTGTTAAAGCGGCCACAATAAATACTTAACATTTTAGATAGACAACGTTAGCTACGCACCAACTAGCAACTGTGACGGAGAAAGCTGTAAAATACGGCAAACTAACGCTGACTCCATTTCATTCTACTTTGCTAGCTTGCTAACGACTAGCTAACTTATTTCATACACTGGCATGATTTGTTAACGTAACGTTAGCTGGCTATCTAGTTAGCATTATTAGCTTGATACACAAATAAACTGTGGCCAGCTTACCAACTAAACGCACGAAATGGTGTTTACCAATCCAATCCTCTTGTTCGTGGATAGCGCAATGGTTCCGTTACTACTTTATTCCAGGCAACGGCATTGTTAAACATCCCTTTCACAATTCGAGTTGCGTTTCGAAGTTGAAATGCAGCTTCTTCAGCCACACTTCACATGTAGAACTAGTACAGGAAGTGATGTACCAGCTGTTTGCTGTTGCTTGTAGTAATGAATAGTACGGTCGGCAGAGAGTTTAAGAGTTAGTTTAGCGCACGTCCACCCTCTTCGTGCTGTATGCATGTCCTGAATTTCAGCACAACTTGCTAGTTTGGTTTCACAAGAATTCAATGAATGCACCGGCAATACAATTGAATGGGGTGACGTTTACACAGTGACATAACCATCCTTTTGTGTTATGGCTTACTGAACATAGAACGAGGAAAACACGATATGCTTGACTCGATGAGACGGACAAAGATAAATTACAGAAATTGTGTAATACAAACTACTTTTGTTTATTTAGACCTACTACTGTATCTTTCGTACACGTTCTGAGTTGTGCTTTTATGTAGTAATTGTACTTTCTAAGAAAATATCGATTTTATACCAAATGGTACACCCAGGCTGGGAGAAAATAAAATATTCTATTGTAATAAATGTGTTCTAGATTCTAGAATGGTGCATCACTCATCTCTGTTGAAAATCAAGTGTAAACAAATTGCAGTCTAAGCCAAAGTACTGACTTTTTGCCATATTTCAACACAGTCTTATTTATTTAAAAGGTAAGGAATTATTTTCCCACTCAGTATTCAAAGTTAGAGGACTGGGTAGTTGTTAAATGTAGGTTAAGTTACTGGTCCACTGGCAGCAGTTAAACAAAGGCAATGAAGCTGTTACCGAAATGAATTGCCTTTTCATGATCAGTAACATATCTAAGCTAAATATATTTCTAATAATCTGACAAACTACATGGCACTTTAAGGTGATGGATTGATCTTCAAACTGTAGTTATGGACAAATAAATAGTTATGGCCATTAGTGATCACACAGACACATTTTAATTTGGTTGTCCAAAGCTTTCTTCAGAATGTCCAAGCTTCCACCTCACCGTCCTCCGTTCCATCCCTGGAAGCCCCAGTCCACCTTGGATGCTGTAGTATCAGCAATGTGGCGCAGTCTCTGCCCGGGTCAAAGGATACTACCAAACCATGACCTGGGACCAATCTTCGCCAAGCTGTCACAGGACCTGGAGTCTGCAACCATGCCCCTCTACACCAACTACTTTGACCCAGTCACTGACCACCTGCCCAACAGTTTCCCATTGGGACACAAGTGGGTACTATTCCATTTGATATACTGTATGAGGGGCCTTTTACTATCTAAACCAAAATCTTGCCCTTGATAGACATTTACTATCTCCAGAGAGCTTGACTAACAGAAAGCCTTTCTCCCCTTGTGGTGTAAGGCTGAACTTGAACCTGAGGCTGAACTGCTTTGACTCATGGGCAGACCCAGAGAGAGAGAGGGAAAGCGGGAGGCAGAGACGCCGCCATGTCCCCTCTTACGGAGGACCCCGTATCAGTGGTGCCTGTCTGTCTAGACTGACTAGGAACGGAGTGCCAAGCGAGAGTAGAGGATCTATGACCAACAGTCAGTTTATCTATCAAATGTATGGCTACCACTGCAGATGACCCTGGGCACGTTAGTGTGTTTGTCTTGTCACATCACTAAACTTTAAACCAATATATTTCAGTCCGTGTGAAAAATAAAGACAGACTATGCATACTTTTTAAAACATTTTTATGGAAAACTTTTTTTTTTAGAGTACTGTTTTATCAGTGAGTACATTACAGGTACAAACTCCAGGCCATTATACTAGCTACAGTCAAGTAAAACATACTTAAGAACCTGCAGAGCACATAAAAAGACCCTCCATTCACTATGTGTGTTCAAGTTTGGAATCACAGCCCCTGAGTTGACAATGGCCCTTTAGTAAATAAAGCAAAATTCAGTCCAAGGTCAATGTTAGAGTCTGTGAAACCACAAATGGACACGGTAGTAGATACAAACACACACAAATCACAAAATTTGTGTCTAAATGCCTTTTTCTTTTTTTAGGGGGAAGGGGGGGTGAGGTTACTTTCTACTTGTAGAACTCATGCTCCTGCTCATCCTTCTTGATAACAGTCTTGTAGGCCTTCTCAAAGTCCTTGGCCAGGACGATGTACCTATTTTCACGGACAGCCAGCATGCCAGCCTGAGTGAGAGGAATGAAAGAATTATAAGCACATTTATCAGAGCGTTTCAAGTTCTCACACCGACAACAGGTGATGTAACAGGGGATATTCAGTTATCTTTGGAACAAGGGTTAGCGAACGCAATAACTTGCTACTCTTTGACATTGAGTCTTTTGGAGTAGGTTGACCCCCCATGGAAGAATTCCTCCCAACAGCACGGGGTCCCACTCACCTCCTGGCAGATAGAGTTGATGTCTGCTCCGGAGATCTTGTCTGGTCTGGCCACATCTACACACTGGTTAAGGACAACCGCAAATACAAACTCATACGACACTGAACAATGTAGTGTTCTTTCGGTTACTTAGCAACCAAGGGACAGTATGGGAAAGTGCATTAGACTATACAAAGAAGGCATTCAGGTAGAGTACTAAAGTCATGGTTCATTTGACCTTTAAGTGAGAATATTGTTCCAGATCAGAGCTGTATTCAAGGAGGTAAATATTTAATGAAAACTTAAAGCACACAATGAACCGGACACAGAAAAGGATTTGTGCTCCTTTGCCTTGTTCTGAGAAGGAAAATATTGCATGATGCTGCTAGTTTTTTCTTGACACATTGATAGAAAGTTAATACAAAACACACCTGCACCCATTAACACACACACGTCATGAGAGACTTGTGGGTAGGGCATTATAAGGATACAGTCCTCCAGGTCCACCTCCTCAGAGAGGTTCATCTTGCTGGTGATGGTGGAGAAGACCAGGCGTTTCTGCCGGCGGTCAGGTAGTGGGAACTCAATCTTTCTGTCCAGACGGCCCGGGCGCAGGAGTGCGGGGTCCAGGGTGTCGGCCCTGTTGGTGGCCATAATCACCTGACAAGGGAACAAACAGGTGGGTCAGACAGAGGCAGGAAGTCATATGACAAAGGCTTAACCAGAGGCTTTAAGACCCATAGTAGTACATCACTCACTGTATAGGTTTAGCTTAAGTGCGGCTACATTTTTATTTTATGTTATTTTTTACATATTCTCAATGTGACACACAAGGTCACAGGCTAGCTGCATTAATGAGACTACAACATACAATAAGCCCTAGACAGTATGTCACAGAGGCAAAGTATGTCACAGAGGCAAAGCTCACCTTGACGTTAACGGTCTGGTCAAAGCCGTCCATTTGGTTGAGAAGCTCCAGCAGAATCCTCTGCACCTCCCTGTCAGCTGTTTGGGAAGGAGATAATACAATGAGGGATTACCAATGTCAGGGTTCAACCACACCATTAACTGCTTGGTCTTATTTTCAGTCCTAATAATCAATCCCACTCAAGATAATAAGGCCACAACCAAGTTTGTCTCTATTGTGGATCTCTGTGAATCTGTTTGCCTGGATGCTTTAAACAATGATGACATTTACTGCCATATTTACAGGTAGTTCTGTTTTGTGGGTAAATTCCGATTCCCAACTCTAACCTGAAGTTAACTGCAACTACCCTGTCCTTAAAAACCTATCTAACTATGGTGGTGGCAGTCAAAACAAATCACTTGGCCACACAAAAATATGAAGGTTATTTATTTCCCCATTGCTCTTGATAAGCTGACGGACCATGGTCATGTGTCCTTGTGTCTCCATCTGGGCCAAGGATAAACCATAGCCTAGCTAACACTCACAGGGGGGCCTTTACAGAAACATGTTTCACCTGCTTAGTTGAGGCTGATTTCAACATTGTTTGATTGAAATACTGCAATGTAAACAGCTAGAATGTGTGTTGGCATGACAAGTTCCAGGGTTCGTACAGTGGCAAGTCAAATTCAATGACTTAAGTATTTTTTCCAAGCACTAATATTTATTTTTAAGGACCATCAATTCGTAATATTTCATACTACTCAATTGTTTCTAGTCGCCACCAGATGGCAGTATATCACCACAACCTAAAAAACAACTTAGTATTCATCACTACCTTACAAGTTCTACTCAATAACGCATTGTTTCACTACATACGTAAGTCAGTACTGATGATTTTGTAATTTGACTACCGATGAGCAGAGTTTTGGGAGATGCCTACTGGTGAACACACATTTCCTATTCGCATTACTACCAACTTCCAGCTTAATGACTGTTTTTATTGGGCCTTTAGGAATCTACTAGTTAATAGCGACGAAAAAGAGTCTTGCTTCTGACTGGCAGCTTTAGGGTCGCCGGTCAGGAGAAGGGCAGGTGGGCTGTGTCAGAAAAACGATACGTAAACGACCACCAGGAGCACAGCTGCCACTTGATAAAGCGGAATATCGCTTGCGCCCTGTGAATGAGGCGATTGGCAAAAAAAGCTCTAGAGGTCATGGCAGAGAAAAAGTCACAATGTAGAACTGGCACCAGTGCAGGATGCAGTGTTGTGTCTTTACCCCTTTATGTGGCTCTTCAGGGCCGATTTATCCGTGCTCGCAATGTCAAAGTCTGACGCATTTTTTGCACCTTACATGGTGTCGGTTGGTTGGGTCCAGTGATGTAGTGGTAAAAAAGGTGGGTAAACTATATTGAAAAAATATATAAAACGCAACATGTAAAGGATTGGTCCCATGTTTCATGAGCTGAAATAAAAAATCCCAGAAATGTTTCATATGCACAAAAGGCAGGCTTGAATCAAAATGTTCCCGGCATTCTAGCCTGCTGCTGGGTTGTTGCCCTCCTACGGCCTCCTCCACGTCTCCTGATGTACTGGCCTGTCTCCTGGTAGCGCCTCCATGCTCTGGACACTACGCTGACAGACACAGCAAACCTTCTTGCCACAGCTCGCATTGATGTGCCATCCTGGATGAGCTGCACTACCTGAGCCACTTGTGTGGGTTGTAGACTCCGTCTCATGCTACCACTAGAGTGAAAGCACCGCCAGCATTCAAAAGTGACCAAAACATCAGCCAGGAAGCATAGGCCCTGAGAAGTGGTCTGTGGTCACCACCTGCAGAACCACTCCTTTATTGGGGGTGTCTTGCTAATTGCCTATAATTTCCACCTTTTGTCTATTCCATTTGCACAACAGCATGTGAAATTTATTGTCAATCAGTGTTGCTTCCTAAGTGGACAGTTTGATTTCACAGAAGTGTGATTGACTTGGAGTTACATTGTGTTGTTTAAGTGTTCCCTTTATTTTTTTGAGCAGTGTATATATTTTTTTTACCCCCCTTTCTCCCCAATTTCGATCTGGTCTCACCTCTGCAACTCACCAACAGGCTCGGGAGGGCGAAGGTCAAGTCATGCGTCCTCCGAAACATAACCCGCCAAACGGCGCTTCTTACACCAGCCCACTTAACCCAGAGGCACCAATATGTCGGAGGATACACCGTCTGAGGTCAGCCTGTAGGAGCCCGGCCCGCCACAAGGAGTCACTAGAGCGCGATGAGACAAGTAAACCCCCCCACCGTCAAACCCTCCCCTAACCCGGACAACGCTGGGCCAATTGTGAGCAGCTCTATGAGACTCCCGATCACAGCCGGTTGTGTGACCCTCGGGAGGCCCTCTCCTCTCATTTTAATTCCAAGTACTTTTCAAGTACCAACTTGAAAAAAAATCAGATTTTCAAGGTTTTCCAGTACTTGAATTTCAGAGTACCAAATTCAAGTACTTTAAGCACCTTGTGAGAACCCTGAAGATCACAGGTAGAGACATTTGATATCAGGAATGCCAATCTGTAAATCTGCTCTATTTTGCTTGTCTTATTGGATTTGGTTGCTATGTGCAATGCTGGTGATTAGCCAATGACCAGTCCATTCCATAGCCTATTCTGTGCAGCTGATTTTAAAAGGTACACAATGGCTCATACCTCCAGTCTGTGCATCAAAACGCTTGGTAGCGATGGCATCGATCTCATCGATGAAGATGATGGCGGGGGCGTTTTCCTTGGCCAGCCGGAAGACGTCACGCACCATGCGGGGGCCCTCGCCCAGGTACTTCTGCACAAACTCGGAGCCTACCACGCGGATGAACGCCGCTGAGAGAGAGAGAGACCAAGATATCAAATCATATGCATTGGTCAAAAAACAAATACTGATATTGTAACATGACAATATTTTGCTACCAAAAAAATTACATTGTCTAATCACCTGTGCATCCTATAGATAATGGTGAACATGGTGAATGGCCTACCTGTTGTGTGGTGAGCCACAGCCTTGGCCAGCATGGTCTTCCCACAGCCAGGAGGCCCATACATCAGAACCCCCCTGGGCGGGTCAATGCCAATCTGTTTGTAAAGCTCAAAGTGTGTGAGTGGAAGCTCCACTGCTTCCCTCACTTCCTGCTTCTGGATATCCATCCCTCCGATGTCAGCATACATCACATCCGGCTTTTGGTCTGCACGGAGAGATACAGGAAAATGGTATCAATGAGTGGAATATGCATGTAATGTATGTAAGCACGCATGAATGCATGTTTGTTCCACTCATGACTGTGCAATATATATTACAAAGGGATTTGTATACCAGGGGGTAGAATAGTGTGCATGTGAGAATCCAAGATGGCGTAGCAGTCGGACGTGTCTTTGTTTTGTCCTGTCCCGTGTAAATAGTCTTCGTATTTTTCGTATACATTTCGTATATATTTTAATTTCACTTTCCATCTAGGAACTGAATATACATTCCTACATTCCGCCTCACCCAATGTGGTACGGACCTGCTATTTTTTTATACTTTAGAACCGTAACCCCAATCAGAAGCTAGCCAGATAACTAGCTACTAGCTAGTAGTCAGTTAGCCACTGCTGCGGTCTTCACCCTCAACTCGGACACAGCCAGCTTCAATACCGGGCCAATACCTGCCAGTCTGCAAGCGCGATATCAACCCAGAGCATACTGCTTTTTCTCTACCACATCACCGGATTCCTGACGCAAGCTCTGGACAATTACACCGTATCATCACAGCTAGCTAGCTGCAACCGAGTGGCTACTACTGGCTAACACCTCTGTCCCGAAGCAAGCACCAGTTAGCCTTGAGCTAGCCTCGAGCTAGGCCCATCTGCCGGCTAGCTGAAGAGGTCTACCAGCGAATTCTTGGGCTACAATACCAGCTACAAGCTAATTTAGCCATTTTTTTTGCCGCTGCTAGTAGTTTTTACCTTCTGCACAGACACCAGCCCTGTTATTAGCCTGGATATTACTCACCAATTTACCAGCATCGGACTGTCTCTCGACAACAACGCCGGATTCCTGCCGTAATCCTTGAGCCACTACTTCTGATCCTCACAGCTAGCTTGTAGCTAGCGCAGCTAGCGCCACTGCCACGAAGCTAGCACCAGTTAGCAAACACAATTCTACAATTCACAACCTCTCTTTCGCCATCGCCATCTGGCTTGGATTCTCTGTCGACACGACCACGTCTGAGCAGACCCCCTCCGTCTGAGCAGACCACCCCCCGGGCTACTAACTTTAAACGCCGCGTGCTAGCTTAGTGGAGGCCTCCCTGCTCCATCTACGGCTGCCCCCTGGACACCATGATCACTTGGCTACATAGCTGATGCATGCTTGACTGTCCATTAATTCACGGTACTCCATTCTGTTTATTTGTGTTTTATCTGTCGGCTCTGTGCTTTAACTCAGGATCTGTGTGTAGTTAATCCGACCCTCTCTGCCTAGTCGTCGCCATTTTTACCTGTTGTTGCTGTGTTAGACTAGCACCCTGTTATTGCTGCTGTTATCTTACCTGTTGTTTTAGCTAGCTCTCCCAATCAAGACCTGCAATCACTTTATGCCTTATTGTATGTCTCTCTCAAATATCAATATGCCTTGCATACTGTTGTTCAGGCTAGTTATCATTATCATTGTTTTGGTTTGCAATGGACCCTGTAGTTCCACTCTCCGTACCTCTGATACCTCCTTGGTCCCACCCCCCACACATGCGGTGACCTCACCCATTGAGACCAGCATGTCCAGAGATACAACCTCTCTTATCATCACCCAGTGCCTGGGCTTGCCTCCGCTGTACCCACGCCCCACCATACCCCTGTCTGCACATTATGCCCAGAATCTATTCTACCACGCCCATAAATCTGCTCCTTTTATTCTTTGTCCCCAACGCTCTAGGCGACCAGTTTTGATAGCCTTTAGCCGCACCCTCATCCTACTACTCCTCTGTTCCTCGGGTGATGTGGAGGTAAACCCAGGCCCTGCATGTCCCCAGTCACCCTCATTTGTTGACTTCTGTGATCGAAAAAGCCTTGGCCTCATGCATGTCAACATCAGAAGCCTCCTCCCTAAGTTTGCCTTACTCACCGCTTTAGCACACTCTGCCAACCCTGATGTCCTTGCCGTGTCCGAATCCTGGCTTAGGAAGGCCACCAAAAATTCTGAGATTTCCATACCCAACTATAACACTTTCCGTCAAGATAGAACTGCCAAAGGGGGAGGAGTTGCAATCTACTGCAGAGAGAGCCTGCAAAGTTCTGTCATACTTTCCAGGTCTATGCCCAAACAGTTCGAACTTCTAATTTTAAAAATTAATCTCTCCAGAAATAAGTCTCTCACTGTTGCCGCCTGCTACAGACCCCCCTCAGCTCCCAGCTGTGCCCTGGACACCATCTGTGAATTGATCGCTCCCCATCTAGCTTCAGAGTTTGTTCTGTTAGGTGACCTAAACTGGGATATGCTTAACACCCCGGCAGTCCTACAATCCAAGCTTGATGCCCTCAATCTCACACAAATCATCAAGGAACCCACCAGGTACAACCCTAAATCCGTAAACATGGGCACCCTAATAGACATTATCCTGACCAACCTGCCCTCCAAATACACCTCTGCTGTCTTCAATCAAGATCTCAGCGATCACTGCCTCATTGCCTGTATCCGCCACGGGTCCGCGGTCAAACGACCACCCCTCATCACTGTCAAACGCTCCCTAAAACACTTCTGCGAGCAGGCCTTTCTAATCGACCTGGCCCGGGTACCCTGGAAGGATATTGACCTCATCCCGTCAGTTGAGGATGCCTGGTCATTCTTTAAATGTTACTTCCTCACCATATTAGACAAGCATGCTCCGTTCAAAAAATGCAGAACCAAGAACAGATAGAGCCCTTGGTTCACTCCAGACCTGACTGCCCTCGACCAGCACAAAAACATCCTGTGGCGAACTGCAATAGCATCGAAGAGCCCCCGCGATATGCAACTGTTCAGGGAAGTCAGGAACCAATACACGCAGTCAGTCAGGAAAGCAAAGGCCAGCTTTTTCAAGCAGAAATTTGCATCCTGTAGCTCTAACTCCAAAAAGTTCTGGGATACTGTAAAGTCCATGGAGAACAAGAGCACCTCCTCCCAGCTGCCCACTGCACTGAGGCTAGGTAACACGGTCACCACCGATAAATCCGTGATAATCGAAGACTTCAACAAGCATTTCTCAATGGCTGGCCATGCCTTCCTCCTGGCGACTCCAACCTTGGCCAACAGCCCCGCCCCCCCCGCTGCTACTCGCCCAAGCCTCCCCAGCTTCTCCTTTACCCAAATCCAGATAGCAGATGTTCTGAAAGAGCTGGAAAACCTGGACCCATACAAATCAGCTGGGCTTGACAATCTGGACCCCCTATTTCTGAAACTGTCCGCCGCCATTGTCGCACCCCCTATCACCAGCCTGTTCAACCTCTCCTTCGTATCATCTGAGATCCCCAAGGATTGGAAAGCTGCCGCGGTCATCCCCCTCTTCAAAGGGGGAGACACCCTGGACCCAAACTGTTACAGACCTATATCCATCCTGCCCTGCCTATCTAAGGTCTTCGAAAGCCAAGTCAACAAACAGATCACTGACCATCTCGAATCCCACCGTACCTTCTCCGCTGTGCAATCCGGTTTCCGAGCCGGTCATGGGTGCACCTCAGCCACGCTCAAGGTACTAAACGATATCATAACCGCCATCGATAAAAGACATTACTGTGCAGCCGTCTTCATCGACCTGGCCAAGGCTTTCGACTCTGTCAATCACCATATTCTTATCGGCAGACTCAGTAGCCTCGGTTTTTCTAATGACTGCCTTGCCTGGTTCACCAACTACTTTGCAGACAGAGTTCAGTGTGTCAAATCGGAGGGCATGTTGTCCGGTCCTCTGGCAGTCTCTATGGGGGTACCACAGGGTTCAATTCTCGGGCCGACTCTTTTCTCTGTATACATCAATGATGTTGCTCTTGCTGCGGGCGATTCCCTGATCCACCTCTACGCAGACGACACCATTCTATATACTTCCGGCCCTTCCTTGGACACTGTGCTATCTAACCTCCAAACGAGCTTCAATGCCATACAACACTCCTTCCGTGGCCTCCAACTGCTCTTAAACGCTAGTAAAACCAAATGCATGCTTTTCAACCGTTCGCTGCCTGCACCCGCACGCCCGACTAGCATCACCACCCTGGACGGTTCCGACCTAGAATATGTGGACATCTATAAGTACCTAGGTGTCTGGCTAGACTGCAAACTCTCCAGACTCATATCAAACATCTCCAATCCAAAATCAAAGCAAGAATCGGCTTTCTATTCCGCAACAAAGCCTCCTTCACTCACGCCGCCAAACTTACCCTAGTAAAACTGACTATCCTACCGATCCTCGACTTCGGCGATGTCATCTACAAAATAGCTTCCAATACTCTACTCAGCAAACTGGATGCAGTTTATCACAGTGCCATTCGTTTTGTTACTAAAGCACCTTATACGACCCACCACTGCGACCTGTATGCCCTAGTCGGCTGGCCCTCGCTACATGTTCGTCGTCAGACCCACTGGCTCCAGGTCATCTACAAGGCTATGCTAGGTAAAGTGCCGCCTTATCTCAGTTCACTGGTCACGATGGCTACACCCACCCGCAACACGCGCTCCAGCAGGTGTATCTCACTGATCATCCCTAAAGCCAAAACCTCATTTGGACGCCTTTCCTTCCAGTTCTCTGCTGCCTGCGACTGGAACGAATTGCAAAAATCTCTGAAGTTGGAGACTTTTATCTCCCTCAACAACTTTAAAAATCTGCTATCCGAGCAGCTAACCGATCGCTGCAGCTGTACATAGTCCATCTGTAAACTACCCACCCAATTTACCTACCTCACCCCCCATACTGCTTTTATTTATTTACTTTTCTGCTCTTTTGCACACCAGTATCTCTTCTTGCACATGATCATCTGATGATTTATCACTCCAGTGTTAATCTGCTAAATTGTAATTATTCGATTTATTGCCTACCTCATGCCTTTTGCACACATTGTATATAGATTCTCTTTTTTTCTACCATGTTATTGACTTGTTTATTGTTTACTCCATGTGTAACTCTGTGTTGTCTGTTCACACTGCTATGCTTTATCTTGGCCAGGTCGCAGTTGCAAATGAGAACTTGTTCTCAACTAGCCTACCTGGTTAAATAAAGGTGAAAAAAAAAAAAAAAAAAAAAAAAAAAATGTGTACCTGATGTGAGCATCATGATGCTGCTGTCAGCCTCTGGGGGGAGCACGTCCACCAGGGCATTGCTGTGCTTGTGCAGGGCCACCGACGCATTGGGCTTCAGCAGCTCTCTGTCGATGGTGCTTAGGATACGCACATAGTAGTTTGAGCCTGAGTGAAGGAGAAAAGGGGGTGACAGAGAGAAGGGGGTGGACAGAGAAGGGGGTGGACAAAGACAGAAAAGGGGGTGGACAGAGAGAAGCAGAGAAAAAGGGTGGCACAGGGAAAGAGGGGGAAATGTCATTAGTGAATATTAGAGCCACATGTTTAGCATTACAGTAAGAATGAGGCATTGGTGTTACTGTGCAAAATATGGGTGCTTATGGGTGTGGCTATTAGAGAATGAACGATATGGATTTTTTAGGGGTCAAAGATGGCAGTTGGCTGATATTTTAGGCAGATATACAATATCATAACATTTCCCAAAGACAGCCATGTATGCAATAATACATCAATTTTAAAACCGAACAATAAATTTGACTGTTTTTAACCAAACTAAATAACATAATGGTAATTGTATTTGAATGGTAAATTAAGATGTTATAGGCATACTCAAAATACAGGTGAATCCATATTCAATAGAAGTGTGTGCATGCATTGAGTTATTGAGCTTGTTTTGGCTGGTCAGTAGAGTCTATGGTGCTAAAGATGACAATCTGTTTGCCCTTCATTTTGGACTTAGAGTATATTAGCCAAGTGATCAACAACATTCGCATGAAAGTATCACGCCAGCATGTCACGCCTGTATGGAATGACATCATATAGGCACTGCTGTTAGTTTGAGAAAATAAAATATCTATTTAATGCAAATGGGACATACGAAAAGTTATGATTTGTGATCACGGATGTTTACGAAACTAGTATTTGTTATTTTCCGGGATCGGGGAAAAAATATTCTCTCTTAAGAACTCAGGATGAAATTTGAAACAACTCAATTGGCTATTCCAGCTATCTGTCAAGAAATGGGCGGGTTATAACGTGATTCTATTGCTACATTTGGATAGAGCAAGGCTGTAACTCCGCTCCCTTTCACATCTCTGCATCGCTCATATCACTTGCTGCTGTTTACTGCTACTATGATAAATACACTGTTAGTCCCATGTATCATGAGCTGAAATAAAAGATCCCAGAAATGTTCCATATGCACAAAAAGTTATTTCTCTCAAATGTATGCACAAATTTGTTAACATCCCTGTTAGTGAGCATTTATCTTTTGCCAAGATAATCCATCCACCTGACAGGTGTGGAATATCAAGAAACTGATTAACTTCTACCGAGTACGGATCCCGGATCCGGGTTTGAAAATAGACAACTTACGGTGATCGCCACAAATAGTCATATTAAACATTCATGAAAATAAAAGTGTCTCACATGCTTCAAAAGCCTTGAATCTTGCTAATCTAACTGCGTTGTCAGATTTAAAAAATGATTTACTGCGAAAGAATAGGATGTGATTATCTGAGCTCAGCGCTCCATAAATAAATACTTTTCCAACCAGCACAAGCGTAACATTATCACAGATTGCATTGAAAGAAATGGTTTACCTGTGGAAAATCTTCTCTGGTTGCAATCCCAAGGCTCATTGTTACACACTGAATGGTCTTTTGTTCGGTTAAATCCATTTTTTATAGCCTAAAACGAAACATTTTGTGAACGCTTATGTCGTTGAATTTCATGTCATAAAAGTTTTGGCGAAACATCCGAACTAAATACACTGACTAAACCTGACGTTATCCAGTCAAGTTACGTTTCATTGAAATCAACTGTTTGTTTGTAACACAACCAAACATGATGGGCCATTTTGCGGGACGTATTGATCCGAAAAAAACGATTGGAAGACAACGACCTCCGACCTCATTTGCTCACCAATCGGATGACCATTGTCTCTTTGATTGACTGTATTTTAACCCAATGACCACTCATCGTCTTGAAATCTAGCTGGTTAGATAGCCAATGAACAGAGGTAAAAGGCACTATCAAATGGTAATTTGTTTGGAGACGAACTCACTTGGAGAACGTGTGCGCAACAGGAGTCTTTTGAAATCGCATTTCAACGACGACGGACTGAAAGCTATTACGCGCAGTGTTATTTCGGCAACGTGCATCTTCAACTATATTTTCATCGAAAATCATGGCGAATAAGTCTGGGAAAGCTAAGTCCAAGACCAGATATAGCAATGTAGAGGCAATTTTAGAAGAAATTGATCGTGATTCGGATACAGAAATGTTATCTGACGACGAATCTGTGGGAGCTGCCTCTTATGATTCTGAAACGGAGGCATATTTCTTGGAAGGAGAGGATATCGTTTTGGATTGGTAAGTTCTTGTCATGCTAATGCCGTTGTTTGTAATATAAAATGTTATTTGTGATAGTATTTACGTTTTAGTTGCAATATATGCAAATGTTATGAAATTTGTAACGTACACGTGGCCTATTCATTGTGAGGGTACGCTTGTAAGCATGTAGCATGTGTACTGTACTTTGATAGTATTATGGTAGCATGGCCACATATGTTTTGAGACCAGTGTGTCTTTTATTCCCTGTTCTCTCTCTAAATAAAAATGTCTTTCTGTAGAATGTAGCAGCCAACACAAACAGCTAGCCAGCATGTGTACTGTACTTTGATAGTATTATGGTAGCATTGCCACATATGTTTTGAGACCAGTGTGTCTTTTATTCCCTGTTCTCTCTCTAAATAAAAATGTCTTTCTGTAGAATGTAGCAGCCAACACAAACAGCTAGCCAGCATGTGTACTGTACTTTGATAGTATTATGGTAGCATGGCCACATATGTTTTGAGACCAGTGTGTCTTTTATTCCCTGTTCTCTCTCTCTCTATATATATATAAATAAAAATGCATATGTTTATTATACCTGTTGATACAGGGCTCATATGTGAAACTATTCTAATTGATTCACAGTGGCACTGATTCCGACTGGGAGCCCCCAGCAGAGCCCCCAGCAGAGCCCCCAGCGCCAACTTGTTCTTCCAGCCGGACCCCTGCTGTCTCAGGGCCATCTACCGGTGTGAGGGCACCGACAAAGAGGCGGAAGAGGGGAAGTGTGCCACCTGCTAGAGAAGGGACAGAAGGGCGTTGGCACACTGTCCTGGAAGATGATGTGGAGCCACCCCAGCCAACTTTCCGACCGAAAAGGGAGCCTGGACCTCAGGTGAACGCGAGCACAACATACAGCCCACTTGAGCTTTTCCAGTTGTTTTTCACCCATTCTGTTGTAGGTTCACTCGTGTCTAACACGAATAAGTTTGGGAAGAAGAAGCAGGCAGGCAAAAAGGTAGCATGGAAGCCCGTATCCATGTCAGACTTTTACTGCTACCTTTCACTGGTCATCTACATGGGGCTGGTGAAGCTGAAAAGCCTGACTGACTACTGGAAGACGTCATCACTCTACCAACTGCCTTTCCCCATGGCTGTTATGTCCTGCAAAAGGTTTCTGGTTGTTTCACAGGCTCTTCACATCAGTGACCCAAAGGTTGATGAAGAGAATGACAAGAAGAAAGGCACAGCAACGTTTGATAGACTGTGCAAAATCAAACCTCTCTACTCCAGCATTGTTGAGGCCTGCAAGACCTACTTTCAGCCAGCCCAGAACCTGTCCATCGACGAGAGGATGGTAGCCTCAAAGGCCAGAATTGGCCTCAAACAATACATGCGTAACAAGCCAACCAAGTGGGGTTACAAGCTGTTTGTTTTGGCTGATTCTGTGTGTGCCTACACATGCAATTTCTTTGTCTATGAGGGGAAGAACACTTGTGCAAGTGGTAAGGGACTTAGCTATGACTCTGTGATGGAGTTATTGGATTTCCAACTGCTAGGGAAGGGCTACAAACTGTTTGTGGATAACTTCTACACAAGCCCTACCCTGTTCACAGACCTGAGGAAGCGGGAAGTGTGGGCTTGTGGCACCATTCGCACCAACCGGGTGGGCTTTCCGAAGACCAAGGTGAACGACATGCCGAAGCGGGCTGAGCGGGGGGCCATGCGATGGATACGCGAAGATGGTCTGCTTTTTGTAAAGTGGATGGACACCAGGGAAGTCGTGATGTGTTCAACTATACACAAGTCCTTCAATGGGGATCATGTTGCCCGGCGTATCAAGGATGGTACTGGGCATTGGACCACCAAAAATGTCCCCATTCCAACTGCAGTGAAGGACTACAACAAGAGCATGGGAGGTGTGGACCTATCAGATGCGCTAATAGGCTATTATAATGTTCTGCATAAAACAATGCGATGGTACAAGACTTTCTTCTATCATTTTGTCGACATTGCTGTGGTGAATGCATTCATCCTACATAAGGAAATGGCTAAGAGCTGTGGAAAGCCCTTCCTCACACAGAAAGCCTTCAGAGAGCAGCTCATCAAGGAGCTTGCTGGCTACAGCACCACTGCACCAAGCCCTGTTCCTTCTGCTCCTGCCACAAGTGTTCATCTGCCCAGATATATTTGTGCAGACATGAATGTGCCTAAGGGCCAAAAGGGCACAGCATGGAGGCGTTGCTGTGTTGTTTGCAAGATGAAGTCGCCCATCACATGCACCACATGCTCGGTGACCCTTTGCTTTACATCAGAGAGAGACTGCTATGGCATCTGGCATCAGCAGCAGAATATTGTGTAGAGCTTTGGCAAAGTGGGTGGGGTTATGTTATATCTGGAGTACTGTTCCTGTCTTATCCTGTGTGAATTTAAGTATGCTCTCTCTTTCTCTCCTTCTTTCTCTGAGGACCTGAGCCCCAGGACCATGCGTCAGGACCCCTTGGCATGATGACTCCTTGCTGTCCCCAGTCCACCCGACCTTGCTGCTGTTCCAGTTTCAACTGTTCTGCCTGCAGCTATGGAACCCTACCTAAACTGTTCATTTTTACTCTTGAGGTGCTGTCCTGTTGCACCCTCTACAACCACTGTGATATCTACCCGGCACAGCCAGAAGAGGACTGGCCACCCCTCATAGCCTGGTTCCTCTCTAGGTTTCTTCCTAGGTTTTGCCTTTCTAGGGAGTTTTTCCTAGCCACCGTGCTTCTACACCTGCATTGCTTGCTGTTTGGGGTTTTAGGCTGGATTTCTGTATTGCACATTGAGATATTAGCTGATGTAGGAAGGGCTATGTAAATACATTTGATTTGATAGAGGACTGAGGGTCTTCCAAGTATTGAAAGTGTAAATAGTCAACCATGTTATTTTGTAAATGTATATTTTATTCATTTTTTGGAAAACATTTTTATAAGAGAAATTCCAATATTTTTTTTATAAAAAAAAATCCAAATATTTTTTTTCATTTTTTTCATAGATTTTATTTGGGGGGGTGTTAGAATACCATTTAGGTATTTTGTATATAGTTATTTGTTTCAGAATGTATACCTTCACCAATTTGGCCACTTGGGTACATTTTGGCTACTTGTGTGGGACACCTGGGTGACCTCATGATAAATGTCATGTAGCACACTCATTTTGGAAGTTATCATTCTGAAACTTTGCACAAGCACTGTTGCCTTCTTATGTTTTGCACTGAAATTGTTCCCACATTCATATCTAGATGTTTGTTTTATCTTGTTCATTTTTATTATGATGATACAACAATTAAAATGAAAAAACGTATGTTTTTTTCATTGTATTATCTAAACCAGATCTATTGTGTTATGTTCTCCTACATTCAATTCACATTTACACAAAATTCAGAGTGTTTGCTTTCAAATGGTACCAAGAATATGCATATCCTTGCTCCTGGGCCTGAGCTAGAGACAGTTAGATTTGGGTATGTCTTCAGGCGGAAATTGAAGGGAGGGGGGGGGGGTATTCCCAAGATTAAACAGCCATCTCAAATTGAGGGATGGGGAAATTGGCATGCTGACTGTAGGAATGTCCACAAGAGCTGTTTCCAGATAATTTAATGTTTATTTCTCTACAATAAGCCGCCTTGAATGTCATTTTTGAGAATTTGGCAGTACGTCCAACCGGCGTCACAACCGCAGACCGCGTGTAACCATGCCAGCCTAGGACCTCCACATCCAGCTTCATCACCTGTGTGATTGTCTGATACCAGCCACCCGGACAGCTGATGCATCCGTGGGTTTACACAACCGAAGAATTTCTGCACAAACTGCCAGAAAACCGTCACAGGGAAGCACATCTGCAATCTTGGTCACTGTGTCAATTCATCCGTTTCTCAAAATTGCACTTTTCTGTTGGAGGATGAGCTAGCTTACCGCTGCTGCTGCTGATTTTCCCAGTTAGACATTCATCAGCATTGTGCAGTGCTCGTGGCTCAGGCAGTGAGTGGCGGCTGGCATAGCAGCAGTATTGCTATGCAGCGGGACTATCGGCAAAACCGATAGAGAAGGGCCGATAGACTAGAAAAGGGCCAATAATCGGACCGATATATCGACTCGGACTCAAGTCTCCAGTCTCTGGAGGCAACAACCAGAGGCTTACCTACACAATCTATGTGAGGACAGACAAGAGTAAAAATACTGTACCTGTGGTGGAGCCCACGATGGCTGTGTTTTGGTCCACAGCCTCCAGGAACTGGCCGATGACCAGGGGGATACTCTGTATCCTCTTGACCTCCTCCTGGGCGTGGAGGAACTCCTTCTTCAGGTTCTTCTGTTCATCTTTGATGTACTCCTCCTGCACCTCCAGAAACTCCAGCTCCTGCTGCAGCTTCTACAATAGTAAAGGAGAGGGTGGGAACGGTGTCATGGAGAATGTATGTTTGTTGATGAATCCCGGTGAACCAATTTGTTTTAATCATTACTCCTCTACACTGGCTTCCTGTTAAGGCTAGGGCTAATGTGCACGTGCACAGGCACATGCATACACACACAATAACATACACATGGATTTAGTACTGTAGATATGTGGTAGTGGTGGAGTAGGGGCCTGCGGGCACACAGTGTGTTGTGAAATCTGTGAAAGTATTGTAATTATTTTTTTTTTAATTGTATAAACTGGCTTAATTTTGCTGGAGCCCAGGAAGAGAAGCTGCTGCTTTGTTTAAATACAAATACAAGGTGAACGGAAAGGCACTGGAGCGACAAACCGCCCTTGCCGTCTCTTCCTGGCCGGTTCCCCTCTCCCCACTGGAATTCTCTGCCTCTAACACTATTACGGGGGCTGAGGCACTGGCTTACTGGTGCTCTTCCATGCCGTCCCTAGGAGGGGTGCGTCACTTGAGTCACTGACATGATCTTCCTGTCAGGGATGGCGACCCCTCGAGGTTCGTGCCGTGGGGGAGATCTTTGTGAGCTATACTCGTCCTTGTCTCAGGATAGTAAGTTGGTGGTTTGAAGATATCCCACTAGTGGTGTGGGGGCTGTGCTTCGGCAAAGTGGGTGGGGTTATATCCTGCCTGGTTGGCCCTGTCCGGGGGTATCGTCAGACGGAGCCACAGTGTCTCCCGACCCCTCCTGTCTCAGCCTCCAGTATTTATGCTGCAATAGTTTGTGTCGGGGGGCTAGGGTCAGTCTGTATATCTGCAGTATTTCTCCCGTCTTATCCAGTGTCCTGTGTGAATTTAGTATGTATGCTCTCTCTCTGAGGACTTGAGCCCTAGGTCCATGCCTCAGGACTCCTTGCTGTCCCCAGTCCACCTGGTCGTGCTGCTGCTCCAGTTTCAACTGTTCCGCCTGCGGCTATGGAACCCTGACCTGTTCACCGGGCGTGCTACCTTGTCCCGGACCTGCTGTTTTCAACTCTCTCTCTCTACCGCACCTGCTGTCTCCAACTCTGAATGATCGGCTATGAAATGCCAACTGACATTTACTCCTGAGGTGCTGACATGTTGCACCCTGTACAACCACTGTGACTATTATATGACCCTGCTGGTCATCTATGAACATCTTGGCCATTTTACATTTACATTTAAGTCATTTAGCAGACGCTCTTATCCAGAGCGACTTACAAATTGGTGCATTCACCTTATGATATCCAGTGGAACAACCACTTTACAATAGTGCATCTAACTCTTTTAAAGGGGGGGGGGGGGGTTAGAAGGATTACTTTATCCTATCCTAGGTATTCCTTAAAGAGGTGGGGTTTCAGGTGTCTCCGAAAGGTGGTGATTGACTCCGCTGACCTGGCGTCGTGAGGGAGTTTGTTCCACCATTGGGGTGCCAGAGCAGCGAACAGTTTTGACTGGGCTGAGCGGGAACTGTACTTCCTCAGAGGTAGGGAGGCGAGCAGGCCAGAGGTGGATGAACGCAGTGCCCTTGTTTGGGGCCTGATCAGAGCCTGAAGGTACGGAGGTGCCGTTCCCCTCACAGCTCCGTAGGCAAGCACCATGGTCTTGTAGCGGATGCGAGCTTCAACTGGAAGCCAGTGGAGAGAGCGGAGGAGCGGGGTGACGTGAGAGAACTTGGGAAGGTTGAACACCAGACGGGCTGCGGCGTTCTGGATGAGTTGTAGGGGTTTAATGGCACAGGCAGGGAGCCCAGCCAACAGCTGGGCTCCATGTACTGTTACAATCTCCACCCGGCACAGCCAGAAGAGGGCTGACCACCAATCAGAGCATGGTTCCTCTCTCGGTTTCTTCCTATGTTCCTGCCTTTCTATTGAGTTTTTCTGAGCCACTGTGCTTCTACATCTGCATTGCTTGCTGTTTGGGGTTTTAGGCTGGTTTTCTGTATAGCACTTTGTGACATCTGCTTATGTAAAAAGGGCTTTATAAATACATTTGATTGAAATAGTGCCTTCAGAAAGTATTCATACCCTTAAGACTTATTCCACATTTTGTCTGAATTCAAAATGGATTAAATGTTCTCAATCTACCTTCATAACCCAATAATTAAAGTGAAAACGTTCATAAAAATGTTTGCAAATATTGAAAATGAAATATGTCAATGTTATATTTCTGTAAGTATTCACACCATTAAGTTAATACTTTGTAGAAGCACATTTGGCAGTGATTACAGCTGTGAGTCTTTCTGTGTTAGTATTCAAAAAGGGGTATTCAATGTCCGTATTTGTTTATCTACAATATGTGCCCTTCTGTGCAAGGCATTGTAAAACCTCCCTGGTCTTTGTGGTTGAATCTGTGTTTGAAATTCACTGGTCAACTGAGGGACCTTACAGATAATTGTGTGCGGGGTACAGTCATTCGGAATTCCTGATAAACCCTATTATTGCACAGTGAGAGTCCATGCAACTTATGTAACTTAAGCACATTTTTACTTCAGAACTTATTTAGGCTTGCCATAACATAGAGGTTGAATACATGACTCAATATATTTCAGCTTTTCATTTTTTATTAATTTGTTTAAACTCAAAATGTAATTCCACTTTGACATTACGGGGTATTGGGTGTAGGCCAGAGAACCCAAAAAATCTATATTTAATCCATTTTAAATTCAGGCTGTAAGAACAAAATGTGGAAAAAGTCAAGGGATGTGAATACTTTCTGTAGGCACTGTATTAGTCAACATCTTTACTGTGATTGAAGAAATCACAGAAAGGGCCTGTATGATTTAAATTGCTTTTCTTGTTGTGCTGACAGAAATAGACCTCAACAGTCAAGCATATACAGACAGAAGCTGTTCCCAGTACAGACCTTATATCTGCTGTAAAGGTCTTCAAGATCTTCTGGTTCTGGGGCCAAGAAAGAAAGCCCCGTCTGGGGTCGTGAGTTCAGCATGGCAGGCACTTCGTCCTGTGTAGACATAAGACAACACAAGCATTTACACAAATTCTACGTTGTAAGCATAACCACAAACATGTGAAAACGCTGTAGCAAATGTTAACGTTACCTAACGTTACTAGCTAACTGTTTGTGGTGTTGCTAGCTAGCTTGTTAATTTACTTGCCTAATGTTGGGTGAGTGATGACCGATAGAAAAAGTGAGAGGAGCGGAAGATATTTCAATCCACGACATTGTTTTAGTGCCGTTCCGTAAAGGATAAGTACGTTACTGCGGTAGGTAACGTTAGCTATTAATGTTGTGAGTGTAGTATTGGTAAGCTTGAAGCTACAACAAACAAAATAACACAAGTCAACGGCCGGCAGCTAAGGTTAGCTAGCTAAGTTAACAAGTCGGATAACAACCGAATTAGATTGGATATGACTGAGCCGAATGTAATGTTAACGTTAGCCTTTTCTAAATGCCTTATTGTTAATTATTAGCCAAGGCAGATGTCAGCTAACGTAGCTACACCAAAATGCTAAAGTTACCTAGCTTTCCAGTTGAGATAGCATGTTAGCTTACATGACAGAGCATTTACAGTGCCGTGAATGAATTGGCACGTTTAGTTGGATGACGGACGAATTAAATGTATTCAAAGAACACTTTAGATTAAAGATAGTACGTTTTAAGTTGTCTATACTTTTTCAAGTTTCGTATAACCAAAAACAACGGTGAAAATGTACACAGTCAAAATGAATCATACCTGAATTTTTTCAACAGTTACTCCAATGTCCTCCATGTTGAATTCCCTATCATGTGACGTACTGACGTTCTACGTAAGGACCCAAGCGACATTTGTGGGATTCATGGGTAATGAAGTTTCTGTGGACAAGCATTATCAACAAATGCAAATGAATTGAGAGATTGCTCCACAAATACAATGTTTTGTGATCTTCGGAGTAATTTGTTTTCTAAACCTTGCCTCCATCTGATATAGTAAGCAAACACCCTCACATCACTATGAATACTGATGATAGATATGATGGATAGCAGGTGAATGACTGCTCACGCTCTCTTTAGCAGAATCCTAGTTTTATGTACAGAACAGTTTGGCAAATTATGTTGACAGTGACGTTCAATAGGTGAGGTTTGTGTATTTCCTGCCAGTTAGCTGGTGGCTATAATAGGCTGTATGACTACTGCTGCTGCATAGTCTGTTGCATCTTTCCTCTGTTGCATTGCTTTTCATTTTTGTCTTGTATTAAATCTGTCCACAGATGATGCTTTATACCAAATCTATCACAACGACATTCAGTTGTTTTCAATGGATCACTGTCCCACATAGGCTAAGCTTCCAATAAAGTCAATTGAATTAAAATTGCCAAAATTATATAGCCTAATTAGCCTACTCCTGTCTATACAGAAACAAATAAAATCATTCAAAATAGGCTACTACACCAGAAAGCATGATTTGGCCACAGAGGGTCATTAGCGTCTTTGAAATAAATAAGATGTGGATTGTTTTAAATCGCATTGCCTACAGTCAGAAAGGCCCTCAATTAGTCTTTTAGTTATCAAAATGTATTGAGCAAACAGTATACTCTAAACAGCGGTACTAAACTCTTACCCTACGAGGTCTGAATCCTGCTGGTTTTCTGTTATACCTGATAATTAATTGCACACATCTGGTGTCCCAGGTCTAAATCAGTCCCTGATTAGAGGGGAACAATGTAAACAATGCATGGGGAACTGGCTTCGAGGTCCAGAGTTGGGTTTGAGGGCTCTAAAATGAAAAGGTTCCTGGAGGCACCTTTAGGCGTTCCTCAGATTGCAACACCAGTGGAACCTTTTCCCTGAGGAACCTTTTAAAAAGGTTCCTTAAAGAACCTTCTAGGAACATAGGGCCTTAAGGTTTGTTGTGGAAATTCAACACAGGGACACTGAGTAAATTTTAAATAATTCTTTATTATCAGCAAGCTTGAGAGGTTCCAACAAACTTAATGCACCAAGTCTGTCAGGAGCTCTGTCGGGGCAGTCCCATGAGTTCTCTTATATACTTGCTTACAGGGACAAGTTATATTTGTATGATTTACATTATTCATGATTAATTCATCATTAACTTTTGGTTCATGCATGTGACTGACCAATACCTCACAAGGCTTCTTCTCTCTAAGCTGAGACCTTGAAACTGAGACACCCCTTTCGGTTCTCAAAACAATGTTCTAGGTGTACTGCCAAACTGCATTATACTGATAGTGAGGATTCCTCCCAGGCAAGCTCAATCATTCACTTGCATGAACCGAGTCGAATTGGTTATTCGAAAAGCACAAACATAAAATGTTCCTTCACGGGTTCCTGTCCAATGTATTCTATTATAAATAATAGTAATATTAACAATAATAATAATACAAATTAATTATATTAACATTTAAAGTCACAGAAATCCAAACATGCAATCAATAAATAAAGTACAATGTCAACCATTGACAAATATTCATATTTGATGTGTATCGACAACAAGATAAGAGCATATTAAAAATAAAATGATAATTATTGTCATCAACTATATCAAAAGACCACATCTTACTGATAGAAATGATATGTTTAGATACAGTCAGGCAGTCAGGTTTGGGGAGTAATGGTCAGACAGTCAGGGTTGGGGAGTAAGGGATTACACAGGGCACAGAGTAATATAGCACCTCTTTGCCAACAAAGCCAAAGCTTTGCTTCTCCTCTTGGCCTTTTGGCCCCAATTTCCCCACAGGATGAAGCCAACCCTCTCCACCCGCTTGGCACGGGACGCCTTGACAAACTCGTCAAAACCGAATTCTGAAAAGCTATGTTCCATAGGGGTGTTTTTAGGGTGTGAAATTGGTTCTTGTAGAATACGCTTCATTTTCTTCCATATTGTCATGGTGTTCGTAGCTATGAAGTTGTTAATGTTCTTAGCTTCATCCTTTGAAAACAGTCACGTGAAAATATTCTGGAGATGAACATGCGCATCTTCAATATGTACCCATTGTTCCTCTTTAGTGTATTTAACTATATGTCACAAGTAAAGGCATTGGGTGGCGAGTTGATAAAATTCCAGGTCTGGAAGGCTAAAACAACCCTCAAACTTAAGGACATGTAAAACTTTCCTATTTATTCTATGACTTTTATTTGCCCATAATAAGTCTGTTATGTCCAAGTATACTTTTTTAAAGAGTTTCTTCGATGGGGTAATTGGTATTACCAAAAATAAATATAAAAACTTCCATTCTAAATAGGTCTATTCTACCGGTAAGATTTATGGGTAGATTTCTCAATTTAATTATATCTGCTTTCATATTGTTGAGTAATGGGATAAAGTTATCTTTATATATTTGTTGTTTGTTGTCGCTCATTAAGCATCATAAGTATTTAATATGTTTTTGTGGTCCACTTAAAGGATTGCTGTAGATCATGAGTTATTCTTTTTCTTTTTCCTATTGCCATTATTTCAATTTTCTCCACGTTCATTTTATATCCTGAGATTTAAGAGTATTCTGAAAATATTCTTTACAAGGGGGCAGTTTTCAATATTAGTCGTCAGGTATATCAAGAGATCTGTAATAGTGCCTGTGTGTAGCTGGTGTAGAGGAGTCAGGCACAGGACAGCAGATATGAGTAGTAAACGTAATTACAAATATTCACAAATACAATACAATAATTCGAGCCCACAATAACGGACCGTATTACAAACCAACAATCACTCACAAACAAACATGGGGGAACAAAGGGTTAAATAATGAACACGTAATTGGGGAAATGAAACCAGGTGTGTAAGACAAGGACAAAACAAATGGAAAATGAAAAGTGGATCGACGATGGCTAGAAGGCCGGTGACATCGACCGCCGAAGGCCACCCGAACAAGGAGAGGGACCGACTTCGGCGGAAGTCGTGACAAGATCGGTGTCAAATAAGTTTAGTTTATATTCATGTTTACCAATACTGATACCTGTTACATTTGGGTCCTGTCTAATTCTTTCTGCAAGTGGTTCAAATGCCAGTGCAAACAGGAGAAGGGAGAGAGGACAACCCAGTCTCATGCCCCTTTCTAAAGACATTTCATCAGATTTATTATTTGTGTATATTTCTGCTTTAGGATATTTATATCATATTTTTATTAAATGTATTATTTCAGCTGGAAAGTTCAAGGCTTCCAAAGTTTGAATAGAAAAAGTCAACTTTGTCAAGTTACTTGCACAACTCATATGCCAAAGTTAAATTGAAAGGGATTAATTATTCACAGACAAAAAAAAACTACCGTTTTCATTCTATTAAAAAAACAAAGAAGAGGTGGTGTGTTTCTTATAAAGTTCTCTATATTACGTAACTTAACCATACAATAGATACAGGACATGATACCTAAAAACTGTTCTGCACAGCTTGTATTCTCACTTTAGTCTGTGTTGACAGAAGACCACAATAATCAGATCATTATTGTGGTAAAAAGGAAGATGGCAAAGTCTTTGATATCCTCAAATATAAAAAAAGATTTGTGGAACATTTTGATTACTGTCTTCACTTCTATAGGTGAGATTATTCAACCCATTCAGTTATTATTGTATTAAAAATGTTATAGCAAGATGAATTCATATTTGAAATAAGTCTGACTGCTTCATCATTACTAAACCATGATGAACACATAGCCATAAACTATATTTAGAGCAACCACTTGCAGAAAGAATTAGACAGGACCCACTATGTTAACAGTCTGTCACGAGTAAAGGATAATATCCATTAAATACCATGGCTAGTAACAGGTATGTAGTAGGCTAAACACTGGATTTTTCTGGATTATCCTCTATGTTTCTCAGGAACCTGGGCCCTTAAATTTATCCAGAGACCTGATGAGATTGTAAAACTGTCTCAGAATACCACATTGGTCTGTCAGTTCTTCCACATCCCAGACTAGCAGGTAGCAAAGAGTCCCATTCTCCACTGGCATAAAATTACAAGTCAGACCCAAATGACAAGACTGTGGCCTGACCCAGAGTCACCGAACAAGGATCGTGTGGATGTTCTGGACAGAGACCGCAACTCACCAAACAGATCTGTACTTCTGAAGAATGTCCAGTGGGACGATTGCAGAGGAAAGTACGAGTGTAAACTTTGTTATAGGGCCGCCGGACAAGAGGACAAAAGGGAGCCGCGTTAAGCTGTTGATACATGGTAATGATACAATTTCTATGCTTTTGCCATGTTGTCCACTAATTGCAGTTTTTCAATTTCTATACCAGACCATGTTATGAGACAAATGTGTGTGTGTGTGTGTGTGCGCGTGTCTTTCTGTATGTCTAATCCAGATTCCATGAGAATGAGACCCAAATCATGTGTGATGTGAATGTTTCCCGGGCCTATCGGTTTGTCTTATCCTTGCTACAGGACGGATCTAAAGTATACACCATTCATCCTCTTCACCCCAACATTCCACTGTCTGTTACCCTGTCTGTGATCCTCCCCTTGGATCAGGGCAAGAACTATGAGTGTCAAATCTACCTGGGCTCCACCATGATAATGAGCCAGCCCTTCCAACAGCCGCTTGATTACAGTGGGTCACATCTATGATGACTTCTTGTCCTATGCAGGTCAGACAGTAAGACTGACTGCCACTGGCTCATTCTACAACACATTGAAAGCCATTCATGAAAGCGGTGGATGTTGTTAATATTTGTATTATTTATTTTATCAAATCAAGTTTTTCACCACATTCGTGTGATAGACTTTTGTTATAAAATTAACTTTACTGCGTGATGAGGGAAATTCTAACTCTTTTGCTTCCTCACTGTTTTGACATCCCATATTTCAGTAAATGTTTTCTTGTGCCCAAATGGGGGAAGTTCTAAAAGGGGACATTTGTGCTCCTATATACCAGCCAACAATATATTACCCTGTCAACAATCATGAACATTTTGATTATAACTGAAAATACTGTAGTCGTATCTATCAGGTTTCAGGTATGACCCAGATGCAGACAGTGTCGAAGAAACAAACATGTTTTCTAGTACAGGGGCAGGCAAACGACATGTCAAAGGCAGGCAGAGGTCAGTAATCCAGAGAGGGGGCAAAAGGTCCAGAACGGCAGGCAGTCTCGGGGTCAGGGCAGGCAGGGGTCAATAATCCAGTGAGGTGGGCAAGGTATAGAATGGAAGGCAGTGTCAGGGCAGGCAGAACGGTCAAAACCGGGAAGGACTAGAAAACAGGAGCAAGAACAGACAGGAGAAGGGGAACAAACGCTTGTGGGTTTCACAAAACAAAACAAACTGGCAACAGACAAAAAGAGAACAAAGGTATAAATACACAGGAGATAATGGGGAAGATGGGCGACACCTGGAGGGGGGTGGAGACAAGCACAAAGACAGGTGAAACAGATCAGGGTGTGACAGTATCAGATTAAAGTGCCTTTTTCTAACTTGTGTAAAATATGTCTTCAGACAAGATTATCAATCTTTTCTTGAGAGAATGTTTTTCCACGTCGCTTACATAAGATGGAGTGTTTACCCTTTCGCGCTACCAAACAGCATGAAACATATGGCATAGCAACAAGGCCCCAGGATACAAGCACCAATCAAATTGGAAGTAAACAACCAGTCAGTCGAGTGACTGTGCAGCTGCCAATGTCTTAAGGAGACTTTGGAGTAACATCTGTGACTTGCTGCAGTATTGCTGGGATAACACTTGAGTACTAGGAATCAGCAACTTCATCACTGTCACCAAGCACAAAACTGACTTCTTGTTGTTAGAGTCCCAACTAACCATATCTACAGAAATCTGTTGTATTAAATGTGTATTTTGTTGTGCTCATTGTTTTAGCAATATTATATCTATTGTAAATGGTCAACTAAAATGCACTCATTCATCAAATGAATACGAAAGTATATTCTCACAGCTTTGCTCCCTGGAAAGTCACCATTTCTGTTTGAATATGGGTCGTATTTTCATTCCCTCATTTGATAATGCTGTGATTTATAAAGTGTTATCCTCATACAAAATAATACAAATGACTGGAGTTAGAGGAACAAACAATTTGGAGGTCAGGTCAGACTGACTGGATGAGATGAGTACATGTGTCTCCCTGTGAGCCAAAACATGGGACAATAATCCTAGAGTCTACTGTCATTGTTCAATTGAAAAATGAGATATGAGCCATTCATTTGACTGATGTTCTCTGTCCCAGTGTGCACTAGATTTGCTTTAGTTGACCTGTGTTCAGAGCGTATCTGTGTGTGTGTGTGTGTGTGTGTGTGTGTGTGTGTGTGTGTGTGTGTGTGTGTGTGTGTGTGTGTGTGTGTGTGTGTGTGTGTGTGTGTGTGTGTGTGTATCGATGTGCGTGCTGGCGAGTATTCTTCACAAATTAGCTATTATAACACAGTTATAGAATAAGTTGTGTTATATTGGGGGTCCAGTAATACAACTAATTACCAACACTCCCTTTTCTCTCCTTTCTCTCTATTCCTTTTCCTTTGCCTCCTCCTCCTCCTCTTACGACTGAGCTGTCATCCATTCCTGGTTTATTCATTTGCTATAGGAAACACAGTCACCATGTTTAGATACAATGTTAATTAACAGCAACTGACACCTCTCTCTCTCTCTCAATTCAATTTCAATTTAAGGGCTTTATTGGATTGGGAAACATATGTTAACATTGACAAAGCAAGTGAACTAGATAATAAACAAAAGTGAAATAAACAATAAAAATGAACAGTAAACAATACATCGCTGTGATGGCACTGTGGTATTTCACCCAAAAGATATGGGAGTTTATCAAAATTGGGTTTGTTTTCGAATTCTTTGTGTATCTGTGTAATCTCAGGGACATATGTGTCTCTAATATGGTCATACATTTGGCAGCAGATTAGGAATGTAACAATAGTGCTAGTAGAGTCTTAACAAAAACAAGGCAGCCGCTTAAGAGCACACTAATAAACATGAAACCTAAGCAAAGATACAGGCCAACTGAGGAACCTAATTAACAAGGCAACCAGGTGAACAGAGAAAGTAATTAAACACAAGTGAATCCAATAAGTAATAATCAGGGTAACCTGGAAACTAGAAAACAGGGTAAGGGTGCCCTCCAGCGGTAACCTAAGGTAACAACAATCAAATAACAAACTGTGACAAGGAAGTGCAGCTCAGTTTCCACCTCATTTTGTGAGCAGTGTGCACATAGCCTGTCTTCTCTTGAGAGCCAGGTCTGCCTACGGCAGCCTTTCTCAATAGCAATGCTATGCTCACTGAGTCTGTACATAGTCAAATCTTTCCTTGAGTTTGGGTCAGTCACAGTGGTCAGGTATTCTGCCAGTGTACTCTCTGTTTACGGCCAAATAGCATTCTAGTTCGCAATGTTTTTTTGTTAATTCTTTCCAATGTGTCAAGTAATAATCTTTTTGTTTTCTCATTATTTGGTTGGGTCTAATTGTGTTGCTGTCCTGTGGCTCTGTGGGGACTGTCTGTGTTTGTGAACAGAGCCCCAGGACCAGCTTGCTTAGGGGACTCTTCTCCAGGTTCATCTCTCTGTAGGTGATGGCTTTGTTATGATTGGTTTGGGAATCGCTTCCTTTTAGGTGGTTGTAGCTGCCTAATTCTGCTCTGCATGCATTATTTTGTGTTTTACGTTGTACACAGGACATTTTTGCAGAATTCTGCATGCAGTCTAAATTTGTTGTTTGTCCCATTTTGTTAATTCTTGGTTGGTGAGCGGACCCCAGACCTCACAACCATAAAGGGCAATGGGTTCTCTAACTGATTCAAGTATTTTTAACCAGATCCTAATTTGTATGTTTAATTTTATGTTCCTTTTGATGGCATAGAAGGCCCTTCTTGCCTAGTCTCTCAGCACGTTCACAGCTTTGTGGAAGTTACCTGTGGCGCTGTTTAGGCAGTGGTTCCCAAACTTTTTATAGTCCCGTACCACTTCAAACATTCAACCTCCAGCTGCGTACTCCCTCTAGCACCAGGGTCAACGCACTCTCAAATGTTGTTTTTTGCCACACACACTATACGATACATTTATTAAACATAATGAGTGAGTTTTTGTCACAACCCGGCTCGTGGGAAGTGACAAAGAGCTCTTATAGGACCAGGGCACAAATAATAATATTATAATAATTAATAATTTTGCTCTTTATTTAGCCATCTTACATATAAAACCATATTTGTTCATAAATAATTGTGAATAACTCACCACAAGTTAATGAGAAGGGTGTGCTTGAAGGATGCACATAACTCTGCAATGTTGAGTTGTATTGGAGAGAGTCTCAGTCTTAAATAATTTTCCACACTCAGTCTGTGCCTGTATTTAGTTTTCATGCTAGTGAGGGCCGAGAATCCACTCTCAAATAGGTACGTGGTTCCAAAGGGCATCAGTGTCTTAACAGTGCGATTTGCCAAGGCAAGAAACTCTGAGCGTAGCCCAATCCAGAAATCTGGCAGTGGCTTCTGATTAAATTCAATTTTCACAGAACCGCTTGTTGCAATTTTGATGAGGCTCTCTTGTTCAGATATCGGTAAGTGGACTGGAGGCAGGGCATGAAAGGGATAACGAATCCAGTTGTTTGTGTCGTCCGTTTCGGGAAAGTACCTGCGTAATTTCGCACCCAGCTCACTCCGGTGCTTCGCTATATACATTTGACATTGTCCGTATGCTTGAGTTCATTTGCACACAAGAAATCATACAATGATGGAAAGACCTGTGTGTTGTCCTTGTTAATGCAGACAGAAATGAGCTCCAACTTCTTAATCAGAGCTTTAATTTTGTCCCGCACATTGAATATAGTTGCGGAGAGTCCCTGTAATCCTAGATTCAGATCATTCAGGAGAGAAAAAACATCACCCAGGTAGGTGTGAGAAACTCGTCATCATGCAAGCGGTCAGACAAGTGAAAATTATGGTCAGTAAAAAAAAACATGTCAATACTTTTCCCCTTGATAACCAGCACACTTCTGTATGTTGTAAAAGCGTTAAATGGTCACTGCCTATATCATTGCATAATGCAGAAAATACACGATACTTCAGGGGCCTTGCTTTAACAAAGTTAACCATTTTCACTGTAGTGTCCAAAACGTCTTTCAAGCTGTCAGGCATTCCCTTGGCAGCAAGAGCCTCTCGGTGGATGCTGCAGTGTACCAAAGTGGTCTGGGGACAATTGTTTGCACACAGGTTACCACTCCACTATGTCTCCCTGTCATGGCTTTTGCGCCATCGGTACAGATACCAACACATCTTGACCACCAAAGTCCATTTGATGTCACAAAGCTGTCCAGTACTTTAAAAATATCCTCTCATGTTTTCCTGGTTTCCAGAAGAGGATGTCTTCCTTAATTGACCCCCCATAAACGTAATGGACATATACCAGGAGCTGTGCCAGGCCTACCACATCTGTTGACTCATCCAGCTGTAACGCATAGAATTCACTGGCTTGTATGCGAAGCAGTAATTGTTTCAAAACATCTCCTGCCATTTCACTGATGCGTCGTGAAACAGTGTTGTTTGATGAAGGCATTGTCTGTATAGTTTTTTGGCCTTTTCCCACAGCATTGTCCCAGCCATATCCACGGCAGCAGGAAGAATTAAGTCCTCCACAATAGTATGGGGCTTGCCAGCCCTAACCACTCGGTACCTCACCATATAAGACGCTTCTAGACCCTTCTTATTAATAGTATCTGTTGCTATTATACACATCTTACTACTCGAAAGTCGTCTTTATTCTCACTCAAAAAACCCCCGTGGCTTATTTTTCAAATGGTCATGTTTCGTTTCTAAATGTCTGCGCAAGAGTGAAGGTTTCCCAAGAGAGAGTAACGGTTGCAGTGATTGGATGCTAATTATTTGACTAGGCTACCTGTATTTGACATTGTGTTGTTATTATGCTGAACATTAGATGGTTAATTTTATTTTAGGCAGTGAAACGAGGCTACTCATGCGAGAAAAAAACCTCACCCAAATGTATTTTTTATTTGGTGTACCCCCGACTGCATTGCGCGTACCCCAGTTTGGGAATACCTGCTCTAGGGCAATGGTGTCTAGATGGAATTTGTTTTTGTGGTTTCTCTCTCTCTCTCCCCTTTATCCTCCTTTCCCCCCCCACCCTTCTTGTTCCTCACTAGGTCCTGTGTCTCATTTAAAACCTTCCTTTCTAATTCCCTTTTTGTCTTCCCTCGTTCAATGGCTTCCAGTTGTTTCATTATTGTTTCAATCTTGATTGTGTCATTATCTCTCTCCATCATTCTTTGTTCTTTCTTATTTCCCTCTTCGTGCCTCCCTTTTAATATTCTCTCTTTCTATTTCAGCTCTCTCTTTTACTATCTCCTTATTTCTGACCATATCCTTTCCCTCTTTCTCTCTTTTCTTTCTCCATTTCTCCATCATCTCTTCTTCGCTGTCCATCTTTGACTATCCACTTCTCCTCTACCTCCTTCATTCTTCTTATTTCTTTTTTTGCACTCTCAATCCTTTCATTAGCCATTTTCAACTCTTACTCTACTTCTTCGTTCCTCTCTCTGTCTCTCTACCCCTCCTACCTCTCCATCTCTCTCTCCATCTTCTCTCTCTCCTTTTCCTTCCACTCTCCTTGAATGTCCCTCTGCTCTCTCTTTACCGCCATCTAATCCATTGAGAATGCACACCATAAAAAATAAATCCATCATTAATGTGTTTGGTCATCTCCTAAGAAACATTAATCGACTAATAAAATGTATTTTCAAAATAATAGAATAGCATATTTTGAGTTTAATTAGGCTTATGTTAAATAAACACACAAGACACACCTATCCGATCACAGTCAACACATATATTCACAGAGTGTATAAAACATTTCCATGCTTTTTCCATGACATAGACTGACCAGGTGAATCCAGGTGAAAGCTATGATCCCTTATTGATATCACCTGTTAAATCCACTTCAATCAGTGTATATGAAGGGGAGGAGACAGGTTAAAGAAGGATTTTTAAGCCTTGAGACAATTGAGACATGGATTGTGTATGTGTGCTATTCAGAGAGTGAATGGGCAAGACAGAATATTGACGTGCCTTTGAAAGGGGTAGGTGCGAGGCGCACTGGTTTGAGTGTGGCAAGAACTGCAACGTTGCTGGGGTTTTCACACAACAGTTTGCACTGTTTATCAAGAATGGTCCACCACCAAAAGGACATCCAGTCAACTTGACATAACTGTAGGAAGTATTGGAGTCACCACTTACACCTTGTAGTCCATGCCTCGAAGAATTGAGGCTGTTCTGAAGGCTAAAGGGGGTGCAACTCAATATTAGAAAGGTGTTCCTAATGTTTTGTAAACCTAGTGTATTTTACAGTAACAATATAATAGAATATAACAGAATAAAATACAACAAATATTTTTCCCACACAACTTGTGGAATGTGTAGAACCGCTGTCATAAAAAAAGTGATATTTTGAAACAGTGCCCAAGCCCATGCTTTTTATTGCACTTTTCAGCTCTTTCCTACCCTCACTCTGCTTTGTTAGGGAGCAGGCGTAGGGTCTTGCCTTCATAGAAAATAATAGCAATCCCATCTCCAAAACCATGTAAGTCTCGTTCATATTTCACAACCTCCACAGGCTTTTGGAGTTGCTATACACGATAGAGCAAAATAATAGGCCTACACTTGATTTGGGCTACATTATTGCTTACTAAATGTTCCTGATTAGTGATAGATGAGCAAAGGAATACATGAGCTATACCACCACCACTTACTTTCCCAGCCAGAAACGAATTAACCAAATAGCCTATAGGCCTACAGACAGAGATTCAGTGTAACAAAACCACATTGATTATCATACGTGTCAGTGATAAAGTCACAGGCTTTTGGTCGGGAGTAGGCCTAGGCTACTAAGATACTGCGAGAGACGAGCGAAATAATCCACTTGTTAAACTAACTATAATGAACACATAGAAATTGTTGCATGTTGCGTTTAAGATTTTACTGAGTTACAGTTCATATAAGGAAATCAGTCAATTTAAATAAATTCATTAGGCCCTATGGATTTAATATGACTGGGAATACCGATATGCATCTGTTGGTCACATATGCCTTAAAAAAAACAGTAGGGGCGTGGATCATAAAACCAGGCAAATGTGACCCCCATTTGCCTCATGCAGCGTGACACATCTCTTTCTGCATAGAGTTGATCAGGCTGGTGATTGTGGTCCATTGGAATGTTGTACCACTCCTCTTCAAAGGCTGTGCGAAGTTGCTGAATATTGTCGGGAACTGGAACATGCTGTCATCCGCATTGATCCAGAGCATCCCAAACATGCTCAACGGGTGACATGTCTGGTGAGTATGCAGGGCATTGAAGAACTGGGACATTTTCAGGTTCTAGGAACGTGTGTACAGATCATTGCAACATAGGGCCGTGAATTATCTTGCTGAAACGTGGTGATGGCGGCAGATAAATGGCACCAACGCCACCATGGGGCACTCTATTCACAACGTTGACATCAGCAAACCACTCGCCCACATGACGCCATACACATTGTCTACGGTTGTGAGGCCAGTTGGACGTACTGCCAAATTCTCTAAAACAACGTTGGAGGTGGCTTATGGTAGGCAACAGCTCTGGTGGACATTCCTGGAGTCAGAATGCCAATTGCACACTCCCTCAAAACTTGAGACTTCTGTGGCATTGTGTTGTGTGACAAAACTGTGCATTTTTGAGTGACCTTTTATTGTCCCCAGCAAAAGGTGCACCTGTGTAATGATGTTGTCTAATCATCTTCTTGATATGCTACACCTGTCAGGTGGATGGATTATCTCGGCAAAGGAAAAAATACTCACTAACAGGGATGTAAACAAATTTGCGCACAAAATTGGAGAAAAATAAGCATTTTGTGGATATGGAACATTTCTGGGATCTTTTATTTCAGCTCAACACTTTACATGTTGCATTTCTATTTTTGTTCAGTGTACATAACATGTCAAAATGTTCTAATAAATGAGCCAACTAGACAAGAGGATCATGGGCAGCACTCACCTCAACTCCATTTTCACAGCCTAATTGTAGCCTAACCAATGTCCAAACGGAGATTTGGACATGTCCAAAAATCGGACATTTATTGATTTATCAAGAGGATTCCCCACGCTTGTCTCAAAGCAGCGCCATGGCGCTGTCCCAATCAACATGGTACTGAAATTGTGGTCTAGTTGACCACATGCTTTTGCTTCAAATTTATTACAATGATTGGATGACTTTGGAAGTGTCAGTAAGTAACAATTTCATTCATGCCTTCAATTGCAATAGTCTACTTTATTACAATACTTTCGTCATTCGGTGATATTTATTAACACAGTATGTACTTATGGATACATTCAGTTGTGGTTAAGAAAAGTGCATACTTAGTGGTGGGCTATGTGAAGAGACATGCCTTGCAAGGTTTAGAACTGGCAGGAGGATGGTTAACGGGCCACTATAGCAACCATCAAGAGTTTAATTAAGAGCATAGTGTGTGCCAAAGCCGCCTCAGCCTTACATGCTGACCAAACCATGTGCGTGCGTGCATTTGCGCACAAATTGATTTTGTTCACCCACACCAGACGCGATCAGGACACGCAAAACAAACTCTGAACCAATTATATTAATTTGGGGACAGGTCAAAAAGCATTAAACATGTATGGCAATTTAGCTAGCTAGCTTGCTGTTGCTAGCTCATTTGTCCTGGGATATAAATATTGGTTTGTTATTTTACCTGAAATGCGACAATTAATCCACAGAAAACGGTAAACCGAATGTGTTTCTGTCATCTCTCCTCCTTCCTTCAGGCTTATTTTTCTTCTTTGGACTTTATATGGCGGTTGGCAACCAACTTTATGGTGCATTACCACAAAGATGAACTGAGTGTGGACCTCAGTTCATCTTTCAATCACCCACGTGGGTATATGCTCCTAAAAATAAATGTCGCTGGTATAGAGAGGAGTAGGCAGTCGCAGGTTTAGAAATACAGAATTTATTTAAGCACCATAGATCAAAGCATGACGAAACTCAAACAGTCGTGTGCTCAAAATATATCTTCATAAACAAAAAGGAACAGGGCTAACCCAAAGTGCAAAATATAAAGTACTCAGGAAATAGGAGAGATTCCTCTCTAGAAAACAAGTAACATTTACAATGACCGACAAAGACAAATGGCAGAGGGAGTATATATATACGGTGATAGAGTGGGGATTGGAACCAGATGTGTGTAATGACGAGACAAGTCCGGGGTTGATGAGTAAAGGGCGTTTGCCAGCAGTAGGTTCGGCAGCAGCTAAACTCAGCAAAAAAGAAACGTCCCTTTTTCAGGACCCTGTCTTTCAAAGATAATTCGTAAAAATCCAAATCACTTCACAGATCTTCATTGTAAAGGGTTTAAACACAGTTTCAAATGCTTGTTCAATGAACCATAAACAATTAATGAACATGCACCTGTGGAACTGTCGTTAAGACACTAACAGCTTACAGACGGTAGGCAATTAAGGTCACAGTTATGAAAACTTAGGACACTAAAGAGGCCTTTCTACTGACTCTGAAAAACACCAAAATAAAGATGCCCATGGTCCCTGCTTATCTGCGTGAACATGCCTTAGGCATGCTGCAAGGAGGCATGAGGACTGCAGATGTGGCCAGGGCAATAAATTGCAATATCCGTACTGTGAGATGCCTAAGACAGCTCTACAGGTAGACAGGGCAGACAGCTGATCGTCCTCGCAGTGGCAGACCACGTGTAACAACACCTGCACAGTATCGGTACATCCGAACATCACACCTGTGGGACAGGTAAAGGATGGCAACTACAACTGCCTGAGTTACACCAGGAACACACAATCTCTTCATCAGTGCTCAGACTGTCCGCAATAAGCTGAGAGAGGCTGGACTGAGGGCTTGTAGGCCTGTTGTAAGGCAGGTCCTCACCAGACATCACCGGCAACAACGTCGCCTATGGGCACAAACCCATCGTCACTGGACCAGACAGGACTTGCAAAAAGTGCTCTTCACTGACGCGTCGTGGTTCTGTCTCGCCAGGGGTGATGGTCAGATTTGCGTTTATTGTCGAAGGAATGAGCGTTACACCGAGGCCTGTACTCTGGAGCGGGATTGATGTGGAGGGCCTGTCATGGTCTGGAGCGGTGTGTCACAGCATCATCGGACTGGGCTTGTTGTCATTGCAGGCAATCTCAACGCTGTGCGTTACAGGGAAGACATCCTCCTCCCTCATGTGGTACCCTTCCTGCAGGCTCATCCTGACATGACCCTCCAGCATGACAATGCCTCCAGCCATACTGCTCGTTATGTGCGTGATTTCCTGCAAGATAGAAATGTCAGTGTTCTGCCATGGCCAGCGAAGAGCCTGGATATCAATCCCATTGAGCACGTCTGGGACCTGTTGGATCGGAGGGTGAGGGCTAGGGCCATTCCCCACAGAAATGTCCGGGAACTTGCAGGTGCCTTGGTGGAAGAGTGGGGTAACATCTCACAGCAAGAACTGGCAAATCTGGTGCAGTCCATGAGGAGGAGATACACTGCAGTACTTAATGCAGCTGGTGGCCACACCAGATACTGACTGTTACTTTTGATTTTGACCCCCCTTTGTTCAGGGACACATTATTCCATTTCTGTTAGTCACATGTCTGTGGAACTTGTTCAGTTTATGTATCAGTTGTTGAATCTTGTTATGTTCATACAAATATTTACACATGTTAAGTTTCTGAGTTTAGAAGGCCGGCAACACCGAACGCCTGAGCTGGACAGAAGGGGGAGCCAAAGCGAAGGCTGGTGTGCCAGTACATCCCCCGAGGCGCTGCTCCAGTAGCTGGGTGCCGCCGACATTGTGGACGACCCCGGAGACGCAGTGCGGGTCGGTCGGGACGACGCCTGTGAAAGTTCCGAATGAGAGAACAATCCAGGACATCCCTGTAGGAACCCAGCATCGCTCTTCGGGACGGTACCCTTCCCAGTCGACCAGGTACTGGAGAAGCCCCCCACGACGCTGTGAGCCGGAGTACGCCAGGGCCCCCTTGAGGGAGAGGTGCGTCGTGGGGTCCAGCACTAGCCAAGGGACCAGCTGCCACCGACCTGAGGAGAGATAAATGAAATGAGGGTGAGATACGGTAATTGACGGGGAGCTGTAATCTGTACGTCACCTCATTGATTCTCCTCAGGACTGAACGGCCCCACAAACAGCGGGCTCAGCTTCCGGCAGGGCAGGCAGAGGGGAAGGTCCTTCGTAGAACACCAGACCCTGTCACCGGGGTGAAAGCCCGGGACCACACTGCAGTGACGGTCGGTCTGTGCCTTCTGCCAGAGGACGACGCGCTGTAGATGGGTGTGCGTGGTGTTCCATGCCATCAGCAGCCTCGATCTGACTCTGGTGCCAGGGCCGGCTGATAGCCTAGAACACACTGAAAAGGTGTGAGGTTAGTGGAGGAGTGACGGAGGGAGTTTTGTGCGTATTCTGCCCAAGGCAGAAACACAGCCCACTCCCCTGACCAGTCATGACAGTAACTACGAAGGTACGTACCCAGTTCCTGATTTACCCTTTCCACCTGCCCATTTGATTGGGGACAGTACCCGGAGGTGAGGCTGATCGTGACCCCCAGTCGTTCCATGAAGGCCTTCCAGACATGGGAGGTGAACTGAGGACCACGGTCAGAAACGATGTCCTCCGGGATCCCGTAGTGCCGGAAGACGTGAGACAAGAGAGCCTCCGCGGTCTGCAGGATCGTAGGGAGACCAGGCCGAAGAATCAAATGACAGGCTTTGGAAAACCAGTCCACAACGACCAGGATGGTGGTGTGCCCTTCTGAGGGGGGAAGGTCTGTGACAAAGTCCACGGAGAGATGGGACCAGGGTCGTTGTGGAACCGGCAGCAGGTGGCGTTTGCGATAGGGAAGGTGTCTAGGAGTCTTGCTCTGTGCGCAGGTGGAGCAGGAAGAGACGTAAACCCGGACGTCCCGGGCCAAGGTGGGCCACCAGTACCAGAGAGACTGTCGATAGTATGGGCTATACCCGAGTGCCCCGACACAGGTGCTGTGTGTGCCCAGGTGAGGAGACGGTCCCGCACATTAGAGGACAAGTAGATATGCCTCTTGGGACATTGGGCAGGTGAAGGCTCCTGTTCAGGGCTCGATGGATGTCCATGTCCACATGACAGGAGCCACAATGCGGTACAGGGGAATAATGGGTGTCACTTTCTCCCTCCGATCCTCTGTGTCATGCACCCGGGACAACGCATCGGCCTTAACGTTCTTTGATCCCAGCCGGTAGGAAAGGGTAAAGTCAAACCTGGCGAAGAATAGGGCCCACCTGGCCTGATGCGGGTTCAGCCTTGTCGCTGCTTGAATGTACTCCAAGTTCCTGTAGTTCGTCCAGACAAGGAAAAGGTGTTTAGCACCCTCCAGCCAGTGCCCAGCATGCTTTCAGCGCCTTCTTGACTGCCAACAACTCATGATCCCCCACGTCGTAATTCCACTCCGCGGGAGACAGCTCCATGAGTAGATGGAGTTTAGCTGGCGATCCAGTGCGTTGGGAAAGAACAGCCCCTACTTCAACCTCGGAGGCGTCCACCTCCATGATGAAGGGCAGAGACGGGTCAGGCTTTAGAAGGCCGGCAACGCCGACCGCGTGAGCGGGACATGAGGGGGAGCCAAAGCGGAGGCTGGTGAGATGGCACGTGGGTATATGCTTCTAAAAATCAATGAGGAGATGGGAAAAGCAGGACTTGCAGCGGCTGATGAGAGCAGTGTGGGTGCAATGATTGAATAACATGTATGTGCAAATGTATTATGTAACGCTCGCCAGTATGTTACATAAATGTTTAATGCTTTTTGACCTGTCCCCAAATTAATATAATTGTTTCAGAGTTTGATTTGATATTTCAACCTGCGTGTCCTGATCGCATCTGGTGTGGATGAACAAAATCCATTTGCGCGCCATGGCAGACGCACGCGCGGTTTGGTCAGCAAATAATGCTACAGCGCCGTTTCATAGGCGTATAGGCTCTGATTTGACCATTTTACGCTTACTATAGGCCTATACAGTGTGTTCGAGAAACACACGTGGATTTTGCATGGGATGAAAACAGCACATTAAATCATCGTTGCCATCACAACAACATCCACATACCTCTCCGATCCTCCCTCTCCATCCCACTGCTGCAATACACTACTCCTCCCATTCACCTCACTCCCCAACCTCTCTTAGCGCTCCCGGTCCCAAAGAGTGATATAGCCTAAATAGGCTGCAGCCTTCCCGAAGACCATGTAATTTCGCAGTCTCATCCGTTATCTCCTCGGCGCTCTGGTCACCTATTCAATAGCAAATTATGTAGAAAAATTGCCTGTTCGTAGGCCTACTGTGGATACTATTTGAAAGTGCCTAGAATGGGATTTTTCGCTTTTTATTGGTAAAATTCTGTGCCACGTTTTACTCGCCGAAGCAGATCTCTCAAACGCACGGAATTGCCTGGGAGGCAACAGTCGACCGAAAACCTTGGAGTAGACGCAATGGAGAATATAATCTAAAGAGGAACACATGGGGAAAGAAAATAAGGAATAGGAGGGTACCGTACATAACGACAGATATTGCTCATAAACGCAGCATATCTTTTTAAAATGTGAAGTTGCCAGAATCAGAGAAAGTCACGAATTTTATTCGGTTTTTAATTAGGCATTTTGATTAATTAATTTCGTGCTTTGTATAGTCATATCCAATAATATATCGGAATGTAGTTTAGTAGGGTATGTATATGACCACTGCTATAATAACAAATGGTAAAAAGTTAGATAGGTCAATAGGCCTATTGTAAAGTTATTTCTACATGCCTTCTTGGCCACAATCACCCTTAATTGTTGTGTATGGAATGACCTGTTATCCCGACCTGTAGGGGTTAGTGTTACCGTGCACGAGTGTATTGGTATGAACAAGAACAAAAATGTAAGCACTAAGTAGGCCTACTGTAAGTCCTCTGGATAAGCGCATCTGCTAAATGACAAAAATGTAATGTAAAACATCAATTATCATAAGTGTTGTGGAATGATGTTTATTTTTGCAAATATAACACGTTCTTATGGTGAATAGTGCATTGCATCTCTCAAACTCATTGCACAATTATCTGTCTTCCATGAAATGCACAAATTCTATCAGACACACTAATGTTGTCTTCTACTTTCTGAGCCTAAACTCAACATGTCTTCCTGAGAAAGCTCATCACGAAGAATCATTGATCGTATCAGCTGCTAGTCTATTTACCACATGTTGCTTTTTTTCTGTGCACACCCAGTCACATTGCCAAACAGCGCGTCCAGATTATAAACAGTTGAACAAAAGCTTTAAACGAGCAGCCAGGGTTACTGAAACCTGAGGCGCAGGGCATTATTTCCTCATCATTGGTAACTGAATCCGGTTGTGTGGGGCGACTGTGGATTCTGTAGACTGTCAGCTGGACAGGCACCAGTCTGATTTAGAACGGAGGCCGGTGAGGTAAGGAGGAGGCTGCTTATTCCTGATAAGGACACAGCCTAGAGCTGACATCCACCTCACCTGGCCACTCACCCCACAGAGGGACACCCCCCAGGCCAAGCACCAGCTGAAGAGGAGGACGAAAAATGTACTCTGACTGTGAGCTTCGTCTCACCAGAAGAGGTCCTGCCTCAGATCTCCTCCCCCAGACTGGTTGAGACGCTCCAGTTGTGTTTTGATACTTTTCTCTTGAGTTTTTTTTTTTTTACCCATCCTCACTGGAGTGAGAGAGTGAAGACATTTTGAAGACCCAGAAGTTTTTGCTCTGAGAGTACCTTTACTTGGAGTAGCTGCTAATAGACGGAGACCTACAGTCTTTCTTTGTCTTTCCCTGTCTGTGGTGTTTGTGGTGTGTGTGTGACAGTGCTTGTCGGTTGGCACCGGTGAGAGCCGTCTCCCTTCCCTCCGCCAGGATGTCTGCAGTTCAGCTGCTGCTGGTCCCGCTAGCGCTGTGGGCTCTGCAAGGTGAGTGGCCAGTGGGTGGTTGTCACAGCCACAGTCCAGTCTTCACTCTTTGTCTGCTCTTATAGGGGCCAATAAGCATAGGGGCCCAGTACTGTGTGCATGGTCAGCTTTTGAGAGGAGAAGGGTGTGTGAATCTTTTGTTGTTTGAGCCTTAGTTACAGGGACTCTGACTGCTGTTGTTACACTGATTGTTAAATCATAGAGATACAGTATATTGAATGTCCTGTGCGCTGTTTAACCAAGCTTTCATTCCCATTAACTGCAATGAACAAGACCAGTGTGTACTTCTGTGTGTGCGTGCGTGCGTGCGTGCGTGCCTCATTTTGCCGGATTGCTCACTAAAAGCCTAAACCAGCTGCTCTTGTTTTCAGAGCGAATAACGAGATGAGATGAGGCCATGCCTTGGAGTTAAAATTGAGGGCTCAGTAGCATGGAACAGTCTAGAACAGTGTAGTTTATTACCTGTACTCATTGTTGCTTAATCGGTCACCCAAGCCCACTGTGTCTACCCACCTAGCATCATGGAAAACAGAATGGACTGTGCTGTGAGGTGTGCTTCTCTACGGTTTGCATACAGCAAATATATTACAGTATGCACAAATGCACATAATGTACTCTGAATCGATATTACATGTACAGTGCTGTGAAAATGATTTGCTCCCTTTCAAATTGTCTCTCCTTTTGCATATTTTTGATACTGACTGCTATCAGATCTTCAACCAAAACCTAATATTAGATAAAGGATAAAGAGAACCTGAGTGAACAAATAACACCACAATGACATACTTATTTCATTTATTTCACAAACAAAGTTATGCAACACCCAACGCCCCTGTGTGAAAAAGTAATTGCCCCCCTAACACTCAATAATAACTGGTTATGCCACCTTTAGATGCAATGACAACAATCCAACGCTTCCTATAGTTGAAGCTGAAGCACAGCTGGGTCATGTACGAGATGGGTCCCATTATGTCTGGCAAAAATCAAACGCAGTCCACAGTAAGAACCTCATACCAACGGTCAAGCACGGTGGTGGTAGTCTGATGGTTAGCAGATGTTAATGCGAGTGTAGCGAAATGCTTGTGCTTCTAGTTCCAACAGTGCAGTAATATTTAACAAATAATCTTAACAATTCCCGACAACTACCTAATACACACAAATCTAACAAGTAATCTAACAATTCCCCAACAACTACCTAATACACACAAATCTAAAGGGGTGAAGGAGAATATGTACATATAAATATATGGATGAGCGATGGCCGAGCGGCATAAGCAAGGTGCAGTAGATGGTATAAAATACAGTATATACATGTGATATGACTAATGTAAGACATGTAAACATTATTAAAGTGGCATTGTTTAAAGTGACTAGTGATCCATTTATTAAAGTGTCCAGTGATTGGGTCTCAATACAGTATATACATGTGATAGGAGTAATGTAAGATATGTAGACATTATTAAAGTGGCCTTATTTAGAGTGGCATTGTTTAAAGTGACTAGTGAACCATTTATTAAAGTGTCCAGTGATCGGATCTCAATGTAGGCAGCAGCTTCTCTGAGTTAGTGATTGCTGTTTAGCAGTCTGATGGCCTTGGGATAGAAGCTGTTTCTCAATCTCTTAATAGATGGAACCATGAATTCTGCTCTGTATCAGATAATTCTACAGGAGACTGTCACGCCATCCACCTGTGAGCTGAAGCTGAAGCGCAGCTGGGTCATGCAGCAAGACAATGATCCACAACATACAATCAAGTCTACGTGAAAATGGTTAAAAAGCAACACATTTTAAGTTTTGGGATGGCCTGGTCAAAGTCCAGACCTAATCCCAATTGAGATGTTGTGGCAGGACTTGAAACGAGCAGTTCATGCTTGAAAACCCACAAATGTCGCTGAGTTACAGCAGTTCTCTGTGCAAGAGTGTGTCAAAATACCTCCACAGCGATGTGGGAGACTGATCAACAACTACAGGAAGCATTTGGTTGCAGTCATTGCAGCTAAGGGTTGTCACGACCAGTTATCAAGTGTAAGGGGGCAATTACTTGTTCACAAAGGGGAATTGGGTGTTGCATAAGTTTGTTCATTAAATAAATAGAATAATTAGATATTTTTTGTTGTTATTTGTGAAGTCAGGTTCCCTTTATCTAATATTAGGTTTTAGTTGAAGATCTGATAACATTCAGAATTAAAAATATGAAAAAATAGAGAAAATCAGAAAGGGGGCAAATACATTTTCACAGCACTGTAGTAGCCTTTACAACCTCATTAGCCAATGCAGGAGGCAAGGTATAGAAACATGCTCTTGGGGAAAAAGGTCCTGGTTTACAATGCTAATGCCCCAGTTGGTAATTTGAAGAATGTCCCGTATGGTGCTATTCATACACCTGTACCTGTGTGGAACTGAGTCATCCATCTCTCCCCAATAAAATATGTTATAAATAGGCCAAACTGACCCCCTATGTCAGGTTTCCCCAACTGGTTCATTGTTGGACATAAACGACCATAAAATCCCAAGAAATCAGCTCCAAGTGATGTTAATTTTGGAAATCGTTCCCAAGTGTTCCCACGCATAATAGAGACACGTGATTGTATAAAATGTAAGTATGGTTTGAAATGATTATGTTTCAGTCAAATATTATACACTGTATATACCAAAGTATGTGGGCACCCATTCACATTTGTGTATTCGGCTATTTCAGCTACACCCGTTGCTGACAGGTGTATAAAATCGAGTACACAGCCATGCAATCTCCATAGACAAACATTGGCAGTAGAATGGCCTTACTGACGAGCTCTGTGACTTTCAATGTGGCACTTTCAATGGAGAGCATGCATTTAGTTTTACTAACATTTAAAAGCAGTTGGAGGCCACGGAAGGAGTGTTGTATGGCATTGAAGCTCATTTGGAGGTTTGTTAACACAGTGTCCAAAGAAGGGACAGATGTATATAGAATGGTGTCGTCTGCGTAGAGGTGAATCAGAGAATCACCAGCTGCAAGAGCAACATCATTGATATATACAGAGAAAAGAGTCTACCCGAGAATTGAACCCTGTGGCACCCCCATAGAGACTGCCAGAGGTCCGAACAACATGCCCTCCGATTTGACACACTGAACTCTATCTGAGAAGTAGTTGGTGAACCAGGCGAGGCAGTCATTTCAGAAACCAAGGCTATTGAGTCTGCCGATAAGAATGTGGTGATTGAAAGAGTCGAAAGCCTTGGCCAGGTCGATAAAGATGGCTGCACAGTACTGTCTTTTATCGATGGCGGTTATGATATCGTTTAGGACCTTGAGCGTGGCTGAGGTGCACCACCCATGACCAGCTCGGAAACCAGATTGCGTAATGGAGAAGGTATGGTGGGATTCGAAATGGTCGGTGATCTGTTTGTTAACTTGGCTTTCAAAGATTTTAGAAAGGCAGGGCAGGATGGATATAGGTATATAACAGTTTGGGTCTAGAGTGTCTCTCCCTTTGAGGAGGGGGATGACCGCGGTAGCTTTCCAATCTTTGGGGATCTCAGACGATACGAAAGAGAGATTGAACAGGCTAGTAATAGGGGTTGCAACAATTTCGGGGGGTAATTTTAGAAAGAGAGGGTCCAGATTGTCTAGCCCAGCTGATTTGTAGGGATCCAGATTTTGCAGCTCTCTGGATTTGGGTGAAGGAGAAGCGGGGGGAGGGGCTTGGGCAAGTTGCTGCAGGGGGTGCTGAGCTGTTGGCCAGGGTAGGTGTAGCCAGGTGGAAAGTATGGCCAGCCGTAGAAAAATGCTTATTGAAATTATCGATTATCGTAGATTTATTGGTGGTGACAGTGTTTCCTAGCCTCAGTGCAGTGGGCAGCTGGGAGGAGGTGCTCTTATTCTCCATGAACTTTACAGTGTCCCAAAACCTTTTGGAACTACAGGATGCAAATTTCTGTTTGAAAAAGCTAGCCTTAGCTTTCCTAACTGACTGAGTATATTGGTTCATGACTTCCCTGAAAAGTTGCATATCGCGGGGGCTATTCGATGCTATTGCAGAACGCCACAGGATGTTTTTGTCAAGTCTGGGGTGAACCAAGGGCTATATCTCTTCTTAGTTCTAAATGTTTTGAATGGGGCATGCTTATTTAAGATGGTGAGGAAAGCACTTTTAAAGAGCAACCAGGCATCCTCTACTGACGGGATGAGGTCAATATCCTTCCAGGATACCCGGGTCAGGTCGATTAGAAAGGCCTGCTCGCTGAAGTGTTTTAGGGAGCATTTGACAGTGATGAGGGGTGGTCGTTTGACCGCAGACCCATCACGCACTCAAGCAATGAGGCAGTGATCGCTGAGATCCTGGTTGAAGACAGCAGAAGTGTATTTAGAGGGCAAGTTGGTCAGGATGATATCTAAGAGGGTGCCCATGGTTACGGATTTAGGGGTTGTACCTGGTAGGTTCCTTAATAATTTGTGTGAGATTGAGGGCATCTAGCTTAGATTGTAATATGGCTGGGGTGTTAAGCATATCCCAGTTTACGTCACCTAACAGTATGAACTCTGTTGATATATAGTGTCCAGGTCACAGCTGGGGGCTGAAGGGGGTGTATAACAAGCGGCAACGGTGAGAGACTTGTTTCTGGAAAGGTGGATTTTTAAAATTAGAAGCTCGAATTGTTTCGGCACAGACCTGGATAGTATGACAGAACTCTGCAGGCTATCTCTGCAGTAGATTGCAACTCCGCCCCCTTTGGCAGTTCTATCTTGTCGGAAGATGTTATAGTTAGGGATGGAAATTTCAGGATTTTTGGTGGCCTTCCTAAGCCATGATTCAGACACGGCTAGGAATTCAGGGTTGGTGGAGTGTGCTAAAAGCAGTGAATAAAACAAATTTAGGGAGGAGGCTTCTAATGTTAACATGCATGAAACCAAGGCTTTAGCGGTTACAGAAGTCAACAAATGAGAGCGCCTGGGGAATGGGAATGGTGCTGGGGGCTGCAGGGCCTGGGTTAACCTCTACATCACCATAAAAATAGAGGAGGAGTAGGTTAAGGGTACGGCTAAAGGCTATAAGAACTGGTCGTCTAGTGCATTCGGAACAGAGAGTAAAAGGAGCAGATTTCTGGGCGCGGAAGAATAGATTCAAGGGATAATGTACAGACAAAGTTATGGTAGGATGTGGTATGGTAGGATGTGAGTACAGTGGAGATAAACCTAGGATTTGAGTGACGATGAGAGAGGTTTTGTCTCTAGAGGCACCAGTTAAGCCAGGTGAGGTAACCGCATGTGTGGGGGTGGAACAAAAGGGCTTTCTAATGATTATTGGGCAGGGCTAGGGGTTCTACAGTGAAATAAGACAATAACCACTAACCGAAACAGCAATAGACAAGGCATATTGACATTAGGGAGAGGCATGTGTAGCCGAGTGATCATAGGGTTCAATGAGTAGTACTAGTCATGAGTAGCACTAGTCAGGGAGCCAATTCCATAGTCGCTGCTACGCTAGGCGAGCTGGATGCATGGCGATTCAGACAGCTAGCTGGCCGGGACTAGCAGATGGGCATCCGGCGACGTCGCAACGGAAGAGCCTGTTGAAACCACCTTGGACGGTTACATCAGCAGACGAGTCATGATGGATCGGCGGGGCTCCGTGTCGGCAGTAAAGGGTCCAGGCCAATTGGCAAAAGAGGTATTGTAGCCCAAGAATTGGCTGGTGGACCTCTTTGGCTAGCCGGAAGTTGAGCCTAGCTCCAGGCTCCAGGCTATATCGCACTGTGCAGACTGGCAGGAATTGACCAGGTTGAGGCTGGCTGATGTCCGAGTTAACGGTGAGGACCGCTAGCAGTGGCCAACTGACTACTAGCTAGTAGCTAATTAGCTGGCTAGCTTCTGAAGGGGGTTCCGGTTCTAAAGAATAAAAATAGCAGATCCGTACAACATTGGGTGAGGCGGGTTGCAGGAGAGTAAATTCAGTCCGTAGCTGGAAAGTGAGATTAAAATATATACGAAAAATATACGAAGAAAACAATATATACACGGGACAAGACAAAAACACATGTCTGACTGCTATGCCATCCTGGATTATATTGTGAAGAGTGTAAAATTAGTCTGTCCTCGGTTGCAACTACAGAGTTCCAAACTGCCTCTGGATGCAACGTCAGCACAAGAACTGTACTTCAGGAGCTTCATGAAATGGGTTTCCATGGCCGAGCAGCTGCACACAAACCTAAGATCAATAGCGCAATGCCAAGCGTTGGCTGGAGTGGTGTAAAGTTCGTCGCCATTGGACTCTGGAGCAGTGGAAACGCGTTCTCTGGAGTAATGAATCACGCTTTACCATCTGTCAGTCTGACGGATGAATCTGGGTTTGGCGGATGCCAGGAGAACGCTACCTGCCCCAATGCACACTGCCAACTGTAAAGTTTGGTGGATGAAGAATAATGGTCTGGGGCTGTTTTTATGGTTCGGGCTAGGCCCCTTAGTTCCAATGAAGGGAAATCTTAACGCTACAGCATACAATAACATTATAGACAATTCTGTGCTTCCAACTTTGTGACAACAGTTTGGGGAGTGCCCTTTCCTGTTTCAGCATGACAATGCCCCCATGCACAAAGAAAAGTCCATACAGAAATGGTTTGTCAAGATTGGTGTGGAAGAAGTTGATCGGCCTGCACAGAGCCCTGACCTCAACTCCATCGCACACATTTGGGATTAATTGGAATGCGGACTGTGAGCCAGGTCTAATCGCCCAACATCAGTGCCCAATCTCACTAATGCTCTTGTGGCTGAATGGAAACAAGTCCCCGCAGCAATGTTCCAACATCTAGTGGAAAGCCTTCCCAGAAGAGTGGAGTCTGTTATAGCAGCTAAGGGGTGGACAAACTCCATAATAATGCCGATGATTTTGTAATGAGATGTTCGACAAGCAGGTGTCCACATACTGTTGTTCATGTAGTGTATCTGTTTGGGCTTCTTGCAGTCAATTTGCAGTCTACAAATTATTTGTAATAATGTTCCGGCTCCCCGACCATTTGCTGAAGAAAAAAATCGTCACCATGCGGAATCTAGTTCATGATCCCAGCCCTATGTGAAAAACATGCATGTTTCTATTTGAATGGATGTACACACATTGTCTGGCTACCCAAACTCCTTGCTGCGGCCAAACGCTACTCCACGCCCACGGACGTTAGTTTCTTCCCCGCAATTAGTCTGGATCTGAGTACCTCCCAGACGATTTTCTAGAATGCTAACAAATTCTTACCATTCTGATTGGTCCCAGAAACCAATGGGTTGGGCGAGAGCCAGAACACATGTGGGTAAAGCAGCATTTGGAAAATTCGTCATTGGCTTTCTTACTCTGATTGGTTAGAGATGATCCAATCGCTGATGACTTTGTTTTGTACAACACCTTTCATTTTGACGTCACCACAAACGACTTCAGTGATTTTAGTCAGACTGAAGTATGTAGTGAACATAGAGCAGCGGGAAGAATTCAGAGTCGTCAGGCAAGTACACACACGTGGCCCTTACAATTACAGAGCGGTGGTGAAAGCACAAATCAAAGAGAATGTTTGCTGATGCATGGTCAGATCTATGAGTGTACAGTATATTTTGTATGTATGTATAAGTACGTGCTGTGGTTTTGCTTATGCTTCCATGTGGCATGCTTTGATTATGCTGAGGCTCTGAATACAATGAAGGAAGCATTTCCTTAAATGGGAGATTTAGGGAGAGCTTATCTCCCCCAGGCATCCTCTGTCCCCCTCTAACCCTGCCCCTGTAAACGAAACAACCGCTACCGCCACTCGTTGTCCCAAATGTAGGACACACAGTATGCCCACCATGTCCCCATCTAAACCTGCCCCCGTTAGCAGTACCGCGGCCCTCGCGCTACCATCTGTAGGACACACAGTTTACCCTTGCTGGCAGCACCACAGCCAAATCTCTTAAAAGTATGTCAGTGCATCAAAAGAATGGAGGGATTTAGAGAATGGAGAGTTTCTGCACAAAGAGAGCTGCCGAGTGATGGAGGACAATGAGACCAGGCTAACAAAAAAATTGTTTTTGAGAAAAAGGGAGAGAGAGAGAGCGAGAGAGAGAGAGAGAGAGAGAGAGAGAGAGAGGTTGGGGTGGAGGTATGAGCGTTATGCAACAGCCCTTCTGCAACGGGTAAATAAAGCAGCCTGTCTGTCTGCTGGACCGGCCGGGCCAAGTGAGGGCAGCCCAAAGAGAGACAGGGTCTGGCGTGCTGTGCACATCTGTACCCATTCAGGGAGAAGAAATGAGAGAGGACAGACAATGGGTGATGATAAGGACAGACAGACAGAATCCTCAAAGAAGCCTGGTCTTCAAATACAGTAGATGAGAGTGAGACAGGTAGATGAGAGTGAGAAAGGTAGATGAGAGTGAGACAGGTAGATGAGAGTGAGACAGGTAGATGAGAGTGAGACAGGTAGATGAGAGTGAGACAGGTAGATGAGAGTGAGACAGGTAGATGAGAGTGAGATAGGTAGATGAGAGTGAGACAGGTAGAGGAGAGTGAGATAGGTAGATGAGAGTGAGACAGGTAGAGGAGAGTGAGACAGGTAGATGAGAGTGAGACAGGTAGATGAGAGTGAGACAGGTAGATGAGAGTGAGACAGGTAGATGAGAGTGAGACAGGTAGATGAGAGTGAGATAGGTAGATGAGAGTGAGACAGGTAGAGGAGAGTGAGATAGGTAGATGAGAGTTGGACAAGCAGATGATTGAGACAAGTAGATGGTGAGACAAGAAGACCAAAATGGGCCGATCTCAGTTTTCCCCCGATATGACTAAACTGCATACTACCTGCCTCGCTTGTCCTTGCTGTTGACAAGAGTGTAAAACATAAAGACATATCAAAACTAAAGAATGGGCAGCCTTGAGGAATCCTCGCTGTTAGAGTGACCATCCTCAATGTTAGAGTGACCTGCACAGGCCCATAGACCCATAGCCTGTCAAATGGACGAGCAGGAATTGCTAGAGGACGAGGTCAATGTTAATGGCGTACTGGAAGTGGCAAGCCTCTCCAAACTCTCAAGCACTTTGGAGATGAGATCAATTCAGTAGTTCATATCTTCAATTAAGATTACCATAATTTCTTCACTTGCCCATTTCAAATAGCCCTCCCAAAGGCTTCCCTGATTGATGGGCTCATGTTGTGTGTGCTAACATCTTGGGAATGAAGACTGTAAATGGAAATGCAGCAGCCATTGCACTGCTTAGATCATTCAAATCCTTGCAGTTGTGATCTGGTTCAAGCTTCTCCTATGAGTTCAGAATAGCCTCAAAATGAAATATATTATTCAAATCTGTAAATTTGATGGAAGCTGTAATCTATCCGTTTAATCTAATCCACTAATCTGGACCATGACCAAATGTTCTAATTGCACGCACACACACACACAGTGAATGGAGTGTTTTTATAAGCTCTTTGCACGTTCTTAAGTATGGTTTTACTTGACTGTAGCTACTATAATGGCAGAAAGTTTGTACCTGTTATGTACTCACTGATAAAACAGTACTCTAAAAAACATTAAAGAAGTTTTCCATTAAATGTCAGAAAAGTATGCATAGGCTTTATTTTTGGATTGAACTAAAATATTTGTTTCGATCTAATTACAACAATCGACGAGACAAGAGAAACAACCCAAGACAAACACATGCCCAGGGTCATCTGCAGTGGTAGCCATACATTTGATAGATAAACTGACTGTTGGTCATAGATCCTCTCTCTCTCTCTGGGTCTGCCCATGAGTCAAAGCAGTTCAGCCTCAGGTTGAAGCAGTTCACACACACAAAAACCTCCACACACAAACAGCCAGCGTATTGGGCCTGGAGACAGGGAGACCAATGAGGAGGGACGATAGTGCTCCAAAGTGATTTCCTGATGGGTGTCTCACGACAATGCCTTCTCACTCAGCAGTGACGCACTGATTACATCTGAGACAGTGCGTGTGTGTGTGTGTGTGTGTGTGTGTGTGTGTGTGTTCTCTTTCCCTGAACTGATAGAAGTCCCCAGACCACACTTCAATGTACAGTACTATGGAGATTCTAATTCAAAGATAGAAAAATCGTAGGGGAGTGTCAATAGGCCATTTTCAACACAGATCCAAGAATTCTTGCATCCTCAAATGCAACGCTGGTCTAGATGTGTCAAATCCTCTGAGAAAATGAATGTGACAAACAGTACATTACACCTATTTGTTACTATGGAAAGTTTCTTTCTTAGTTAGTGTCCAGGGACATGTTATGGATGTTTGCTATTTCCCCAGGTCGAGGGTGTGTGTGTGCATCTCCACTGTGAATGGGTGGTAACCTTGTCATGGAAACTGACGTGATCTGTTTCCCTTCTGTCTCTCTCTCTCTCTCCCTCTTTCCTTCGCTCTATAGATTCCTCTTTCATTCTCTCTATTTCTCTCTCTCCCTCCTTCACTCTACTGTAGATCACTCTCTTTTATACTTTCTCTCTCTGCTTTGTTCCTCTATCTATCTCCTCTCTGGCTCAGAGAATGACCATCCATCCTCTTGCAATCCCTTCCGTTCCTAACAGTTGACTTACCAACATCAGTCTGTAGGGACTGACAGATAGACAGCCGTTTCCGGGACTGAACTATAACTCACCATTTTGTATTGTTGCATTCAGACTGAGGGCATTCAGTAAATTGATATCAACGGCTAATCCCCCACACTGCCCCCTCTCCTAATCTAATCTGCAGTTTCTGGAATATTAGTTGCATAAGGCGAATCTCTGCCCAACCGTCAACAGATTACGCAATGGATTTGGATATTGTGTGCTGTGTCTGTCACATTACCGGAAATGAGTTTGCAGAAGGTTGATGATAGGTCGCTGAGTCTGCACTTTGTTTGGATGAGTCTACACACTCTGCATGTTCTGTTCCTCTCCTCTCGCTGTCTCTGCTATGAACAGCCGGCAGCAGTATCCACTCCTCCCCACTGTGCCTCTCTCCTCTCCTCTCTTCATTCCTCTTCAAACAACGGCCTGCTACTGTTTGTGTACTCTATAATTACACTGCACTGTGTCAGTTTTCACCACTCTCCCTCTCCCTCTCCTTCCTCTGCTGTCTTGCAGCAATGGTGCATCAGCATTATCTCCTGTCTTGTGACCTCCCCCAACCCCCTTCCAACTCTCTCATTTGCTGGATGATATGGTGGTAGTGTGAAATGTGACAGTGTTGTGTCCTCATGTCTGTGTTCCTTCCGGGTCTTTTCCTTTCTGAGCAGTCAAAACCAGCCATCTCTGTCCCCTTTCTCCACGTCTGTCTGCATGGGCTGTATCCCGACCCCCCCCCCCCCCCCCCATGTGGAAGTAGCTGATGTGATGAAACTGTTGTGATGTTAACTTTCTCTCCTCCTCCCCCCTCTCTCTGCAGTGAATCAGCAAGCATTATGCCTGTCCCCTCCTCTGCCTCTCCTGGAAATGACTGTTAACTCTCTCTCTTTCCTCCCTCCTTCCTTCCTTTCCTCTCTCTCTCCCTCCCTCTGTTTCTTCCCTCCCTCCCTCTGTTTCTTCCTCTTTCTCTGCAGTATTCTCTCTCTGTCTTCATCTGTATCAGTATTCAGTGTTGCAATATTTCTATCAGAGAGTTCTCACATTGGTGCATATCAGGTAGTATATTATGAATGGTGACTATGAAATTCAACCAAACTATGTAGTGGTTTATTTTCAAGTCACTTTCCATCTGACCACCTGTGCATCCTGTCCCCTTCATCTCATTGCGGTTGAACAAAAAAGCATCGCCAGAGGTCAAAGCTGAAAATAACACGAGATCATTGGTTGAGAGCGATGCAGGTGCAGATGCCTTTGTGGAAACTGCAGGGTGCAGTGTGAGAAAGAAACACTTGCAGTTCCAGGTGTGTTGCTCTCGGCCGATGTACAGTATGTGACATGATGGCATATATAGACTTATGCGTCTATATATGCAAATAGCTTACTTATATCTACCTCGCAGACAGGCTGCAAGGAAACTAGCTTCGCTCACTGCAATCTGTTTATTTCCCCTCAATTTCTACATCCAGGTCACCCTTAGCAATTGTAGCTTTTTTAGCTAATTCGTCAATAGACTATATGAATCTGATAGAAAAAAAACACAATTGACCAAAACGACAACAAAACGTATATGGAAATTATGAGTGGAAATAAATAAATAAAACAATTTGCTCTGATATTGAAAAAAAGACAAGCATGCTATGAGCGATAGGAGCAAGCACGCAAAACAAAAACTCTGAATGATATCATTGTCATATTATCTGCCAATTCAATTGACAAGCATTAGGAAACAGTTTGTCTGCAATATCACTAGAGCATTGGCCTTGTGTCAGCCTGTTCTCAAGCCATGGATCAATGCACAAGGGTCAACACCCATTATGGCTCTCAGGCCTACTTCAGATTTACTCGTACACTGCACTCCATTTTTAGTGAACGTGGTTATATTGACCAACCGTTTATAGTGATCAAATTATCGTGCTGCACGGATGTGACCACTGTAAAAGAAGTGTGCACTCCCACAGGGCACAGACGTCAATTCAACGTCTACTCCACGTTGGGTCAACATCATTTCATTGAAATGACGTGGAAACAACGTTGATTCACCCAGTGGGCTGTAAAGACAAATATCCATGGCTAACTGTATGTTTGTTGTACTTTCTCTCTCCTTAGCGTCTCTATGCCATGGAGCGTGTGTGGAGGTGGATTCTGACACTGACGCAGTGGTCAATGAAGGCTTTAAGCTGGGCTGTATCTCCTGTAAGATGAGGGGCGAGGTGCCCGCCGAGGCCACTGTTGAATGGTCCTTCATGCCCAAAGGGGAGAGCGAGTTCACAAAAGTGAGTAGACACGGATCTAAGGGCCCATAGGGACAGTAGTGGGATATATCCCAATTATCTCTCCTCCTCGCAAAATGTGCACCTGTTCACTTTCCTTCACTGATTTGAAAGGAAATGACTGGTAGAAGAAATATGGTACTCCCACTAGCCCATGACTGCACCAATCCAGTGATTTTAGATCTGTGGCAAGTAGTGAATGAGTGCACACTTAAAGAGAAAATAAATATTGTTGAGACACACCTTAGATTCTCCACACTTTTCCTCTATTGGTTGACCTAACTAACTATAGCTAGGCTACTCATGATGTATTGCTTGTTTGTTTTTTGCTTTTGAAGCGCTTAGTTTATTATGAAAACCGCTATAGAAATGTGATAAATTATTTTTATTATTCAACTTTGCACTTGCACACTCACCGACATGGATTTTAAAGGATTGGATTGGTGTTAACATTGGCTAGAGGGAGTTTCCACCGCTGTTAAATCCATGACAGGGAGTGTGCAAGTGCACAATAAGTGATCCCTCCCAGCAGAGTTTAAAAAGTGTTCCCATTCATTCTGTGGGGATCGACCCCATAAGGGGTCATTGGGGTAGCCAAGCAGGTTGACTTGTCTGTTGTATCAGCAACAAAGGCAGGTCTTTTAGTTTCAATTTGGATTATGAAACAAGGTTTCATAAGCAATTCATGAATGGGAGAGCCCCACTGATCACAATGACTACCAAGACATCACACCAATGGGTGCTGTACAATGGAGACACATCAAGATAGATCATTTTAACTCATTCAGTAAAAAGACAAAACACATCAACCAAAACAAGCATGCATACATTTCGTAGGCAATTTCTATGTCAGCAGAACAAGCAGTCTCTTCTCCAGTGAAATGGGCACTATCATTTATCATGAAAGAGCATCACAGCCATGTAAATCATGCAATGCTGTCAATAAGAGATTGTTTTAGTTATGCACACTGGTCTAAAACGGATTCACCCCTTAACATCCAAACTTTTGTTTCACAGTTTCCAAATATTGTAGTGTCAAACCAGGCAACTGGCTGCGGCCACTCCTAGCAGGAGCCCTTGTTGAGGCTGTATTAGTCAGGGCCTGCCTGCACCACTTCCTGATGGGATCTCTCTCCTCATGTATGCGTTTATGTGCTGGAGCGATTTAATAGCTGATGGCCGCCCTGTATTGATGTTGGAACACACTCTTACCTTGTAGGGAAACGTGTGTATGTTTACATCTGACACTGAGGAAAACTAAAACCATCTCTTATTGAGAGCAATAATTGTTATAGACATGCATGCTGTTATAGACATGCATGCTGTATCAGGAAAAACACTGCAAATGATACTTAAATTGACGTAAAAATACTTGGAAGTATTTTTTACTCCGTTCATTTTCCCTGACACCCAAATGTACTCGTTACATTTTGAATGCTTAGCAGGACAGGAAAATGGTCTAACACACTTATCAAGAGAACATTCCTGGTCATCCCTAATGCCTCTGATCTGGCAGACTCACGAAACACATGCTTCATTTGTAAATTATGTCTGAGGGTTGGAGCATGCCTCTGGCTATCTGTACATTTTAGTAAAACAAGAAAATGGTAGAGTATGGATTGCTTAATATAAGGAATTAGAAATAATTTATATTTACACTTAAGTATATTTGAGCAATTACATTGACTTTTGATACTTAAGTATATTTAAAAGCAAATACTTATAGACTTTTACTCAAGTAGGATTTTACTGGGTGACTTTCACTTGAGTTATTTTCTCTTAATGTATCTTTACTTTTACTCAAGTATGACAATTGGGTACTTTTTCCACCACTGCTTATACTGTACCAACCAAACTGCTTTAGAAATCACTTCATCTTGTTTTGAAATCACTCCATAATCAAATCATAACAGAACCAAAGTGCCTGATTGAGCACTTAGTCCAGAGAGATGAGCCCTTGTTGATGCAGAACATTGGTGCTTTGACAAAAGTGCTGCACAGATTTCATCCAGTAATGTACAAATTCTAATATCCTAATATGATCTGCCCAGGATGAGTGTGTTGGCTCACCAAACCCTGTCTCATATAGCCTAGAATAAAAACGAAGTAATCTTGTCCAAGCCAGAATAGCAGGATCCTATCTCCTGTTTCTGTAGCGTGAGGCAGCTCGATGTACAAGTACACCCCTGGACAGGATGCTAGTCTATCGCAAGGCCTTTCCCCCAATACATCTCCTTAATGCTTTAACAGTCTTTGGTATGACATAATCAAGGTTCAAACGGCCTACCTTCCAATCTCAGGGCATATGCTCTAACCACAAGGCCAATCCTAACTGATATGCTCCATTTAACAGCATATTAGTTTGTTTGCAAGCTCGTATGTCTCACTTCCCCCCCATTGTGTTTCCCAATAGATCTACAGCTATGAGGATCTAATGAGCGACATCCCGGACGAGCGCTTCTACGAGCGTCTGGACTGGAACGGCAGCAAGAAGACCAAGGACCTGCAGGACGGCTCCATCTACATCCTGAACGTGACGTGGAACGACACGGGCACTTACCGCTGCATCTTCAACCGCACCCTCACCTTCACCTCCTACGAGTTCCACACCAACGCCACCAAGATCGTCCACCTCAACGTGGTGCCAAGACGTAAGGCTTTGGCTTAGGGTTCACAGGGTTAGGCTTAGGTCTAGACACAAATGAACACACACACACAAACAGTATAGTAGACACACACCCTCATCTTGGGATAGGGGAGAGGGAGAGAGGAGGGGAGGAGAGAGGGGAGGGTGGAAGAGAGGGAAATAGTACACTAAGATCACCCTCGTGAAAGTAGTGACATGACATGGGCTTACTTACACCCTGCATGGGGAGGGGGAAGAGATGGAGGGGAGAGAGGGTGCTGGGGAAGGAGGTTGGGTGGGGTAGAGGGAGGGAAGGAAGGAAGGTTAGAAGAGAGGACGAGAGTGGACCGACACTCGATGTCCATGCCTGAATTGACAAAAATTGCAATATTGTCAGAGCGAATGATGGGTTATGCAGGGGTTATATGATTTTGATTTAGGGTCAGGGTTAGATAGTCCATGGTAGATTGGACCATGTTTCAAAATGGAAGCATTGACATCAAAATCAAGGACATATGACAGAGGGACGAACAGGAAACAGTCATACATCTCATTATCTATACAGCTGTTGATGGATGGTTAGTAGTAGTAGCCCTGTCACAGAGCGGTCACAGCTGTCATTAACGCTCATATCTTCCAATCCAAAGGCTCAGCCACAGCCACGCCATTGATTGTCCAACACATCATTGTCAATGACAGCTGGCCATTAAGTAGATACTGTATCAAGAAAGACATACAGTAGACATGTACATGCAGAGACAGATACAGTGCCTTCAGAATGTCTTCACACCCTTTGAAAAAAAAATTAAAAAATGTCACTGGCCTACACACAATACCCCATAATGTGAAAATGGAATCATGTTTTAAAAAATGTCTACAAATTAATTAAAAATTAAAGCTGAAATGTATTGAGTCAATAAGTATTCAACCCCTTTTTTTATGGCGAGCCTAACTAAAGTTCAGTAAACATTTGCTTAGCAAGTCACATAATACGTTTCAAGTCACTCACTCTGTGTGCAAAAATAGTGTTTAGCATGATTTTTGAATAACTACCATATCTCTGTACGCCACACATACAGATAATTGTAAGGTCCCTCAGTCAAGCAGTGAATTTCACACACAGATTCAACCACAAAGACCAGGGTGGTTTTCCAATGCCTCGCAAAGAAGGGCAACTATTAAAGAAAAAAAGCAGACATTGAATATCCCTTTGAGCATGGTTAAGTTATTAATTACACCTTGGATGGTGTATCAATACACCCAGTCACTACACAGATACAGGTGTCCTTAATAACACAGTTTCCAGAGAGGAAGGAAACCGCTCAGGGATTTCACCATGAGGCCAATGGTGACTTTAAAACAGTTAGTTGAAGGCTGTGATAGGAGAAAACTGAGAATGGATCAACAACATTGTAGTTACTCCACAATACTAACCTAAATGTCAGAGTGAAAAGAAGGAAGCCTGTACAGAATAAAAAATATTCCAAAACATGCATCCTGTTTGCAACAAGGCACTAAAGTAAAACTGCAAAAAAAATGTGGCAAAGGAATGAACTCTTTGTCCTGAATACAAAGTGTTATATTTGTGGCAAATCCAACACAACACTGAGTACCACTCTTCATATTTTCAAGCATGGTGGTGGCTGCATCATGTTATGGGCATGATTATTCTCGGCAAGGACTAGGACTTTTTTTTTTAGGATAAACAGAAACGTAATTGAGCTAAGCACAGGCAAAATCCTGGAGGAAACCCTGGATCAATCTGCTTTCCAACATAATTCCCTTTTCAGCAATAACCTAAAACACAAGGCCTAAAGGCCTAAAACATATAGTTGCTTACCAAGACGTCATTGAATATTCCTGTGTGGCTTAGTTTTATTTTTGACTTAAATCGGCTTTAAAATCTGAGGCAAGACTTGAAAATGGCTGTCTAGCAATGATCAACAACCAACTTGACAGGGCTTGAAGAATTTGAAAAATAATGGGAAATTGTACAATCCAGGTGTGCAAAGCTTTTAGAGACTTACCCAGAAAGACTTATAGCTGTAATTGCTGCCAAAGGTGATTCTAACACTCAGGGGTGTGAATACTTCTGTAAATGAGATATTTCTGTATTTCATTTTCAATAAATTTACTAACATTTCTAAAAACAAGATTTCACTTTGTCATTATGGTGTATTGTGTCGACGGGCAAGATTTTTTTTAAATCCCATTTTGAATTCAGGCTGTAACAAAACAAAATGTGGAATAAGTCAAGGGGTATGAAAACTTTCTGAAGCACTGTACATACATACATACATACATACATACATACATACATACATACATACATACATACATACATACATACGCTACAGTTAAAAAGTTTGGGGTCACAGAAATTCTTGTTTCCATGAAAACAGATGTGAAATGATTTGCAAAATGAATAGGAAATATAGTCAAGACATTGATAAGGTTATAAATAATGTTTTTTAAATTAAATAATAATTGTGTCCTTCAAACTTTTCTTTCGTCAAAGAATCCTCCATTTGCAGCAATTACAGCCTTGCAGACCTTTGGCATTCTAGTTGTCAATTTGTTGAGGTAATCTGAAGAGATTTCACCCCATGCTTCCTGAAGCACCTCCCACAAGTTGGATTGGCTTGATGGGCACTTCTTACGTACCATACGGTCATGCTGGTCCCACAACAGCTCAATAGGGTTGAGATCCGATGACTCCTCTTTCTTTTCTGGTTAGAGCCAGTTTGCGCTGTTCTGTGAAGGGAGTAGTACATGAGATCTTTAGTTTCTTGTCAATTTCTCACATGGAATAGCCTTCATTTCTCAGAACAAGAATAGACTGCCGAGTTTCAGAAGAAAGGTCTTTGTTTCTGGCCATTTTGAGCCTGTAATTAAACCCACAAATGCTCCAGATACTCAATTAGTCTAAAGAAGGCCAGTTGTATTGCTTCTTTAAATCAGCACAACAGTTTTCAGCTGTGCTAACATAATTGCAAAAGGTTTTTCTAATCATCAATTAGCCCTTTAAAATGATAAACTTGGATTAGCTAACACAACGTGCCATTGGAACACAGGAGTGATGGTTGCTGATAATGGGCCTCTGTACGCCTATGTAGATATTCCATAAAAAATCAGCCGTTTCCAGCTACAAAAATCGCTGAAGCTGAAGACTTATATTTCCCTCACTAACTTTAAACATCAGCTATCTGAGCAGCTAACCGATCGCTGCAGCTGTACATAGCCCATCTGTAAATAGCCCATCCAATCTACCTACCTCATCACTATATTGTTTTTATTTACTTTTCTGCTATTTTGCAGACCAGTATTTCTACTTGCACATCACCATCTGCTCATCTATCACTCCAGTGTTAATTTGCTAAATTGTAATTACTTCGCTACTATGGCCTATTTATTGCCTTACCTCCTCACGCCATTTGCACACACTGTATATAGACTTTATTTTTTTCTATGTGTTATTGACTGTACGCTTGTTTATTCCATGTGTAACTCTATGTTGTTGTTTGTGTCGAACTGCTTTGCTTTATCTTGGCCAGGTCGCAGTTGTTCTCAACTAGCTTACCTGGTTAAATAAAGCAACATTAGCAATGTCTACACTGCATTTCTGATCAATTTGATGTTATTTTAATGGATTTTTTGTTGTTGCTTTTCTTTCAAAAACAAGGACATTTCTAAGTGACCCCAAACTTTTGAACGGTAGAGTACATACATACATAGAGACCTACTGTACTGCTTTAATGGACCTGCATTTGGATGAATGATTTTTCTACTCAAGAGAGGAGAGGTCAAAACTTCCAAGAGCTAAATAGCTTTCATAATCCTAAGTAATATTTTAAAGGCTTCCACAAAGGTTGATACAGTGTCTCTAGAATGTTGGGCTTAGCAGCAAGCTTAGTCAACTCACCCACTACTTGAGGTCATTCCACCAGTTTTAGTTGAGATTAATGTTGACCTTGAAAAACTGGGCCATTTCCAGTGAAACACTGAACCCTTGTGGATGTCTGGGGATAATTGTACCATCATGTTTTCTAGGAGGCATCAGACATTCAGAAACCTGTATATTTTCATTGAAATAGGTTCTAATTAATTAATAATTAATTAAGCCCAAGGCGTTCCCTTAACCCCTCCTCTCATTCTCTAGTGACCAGGGGGATAGCGTCCATCTTGTCTGAGGTGATGATGTATGTCACCATCATTGGGCTGCAGGTATGGCTGGTGGTAGAGATGATTTACTGCTACAGGAAGATATCAGCACAAGGCGAGGAAGCATTGAGAGAGAGCGCGTGAGTAGACACAAACACACAGGTCCAATTCAATCACAGATACCTTCGCACAAGAGCACACACGTTTTCCCTCAATCTTCCTCTGAAAATATTATTTTCTTGCTATGTAATTTCCTAGCGAAAACTGCTACTTTCTAACTGCCCCTCTCTCTTATACCTCACCTTCTCTCTCGGTCTCTCTCTCTCTCAGGGCGGAGTACTTAGCTATAGCTTCGGAGAGTAAAGAGAACTGTGCAATGGTGGCAGTGACAGAATAGCACTGGTAGGTTTCCCCTACTACTAATCCATCACTGGACTCTTGGCCGTTTGTTGTCTGTTCTTTCCTTTACTCTTGTTCTGTCACTGATGCGAACTCATATCAGCACCCAGAACCAAATCACCTACATTTTAAAGGGGAAGTTCAGGATTTTATAACTTGATATTAGATGGTTTCTTCCCCTAAAATAAATCCAGGAGAAACTTCACCTTTATGGGAGTCACAAGAGACTAGTGGACTCATGGCATCTCCAAGTTTTCTTACAAGTTGTTTTCATTTCAGGTTAAAGAATGGCTCCAAACGACGAATAGCTCTCGATAGCCCTTCAACACTTCACCCTTTCTTCCAGACTTCCATTATGACACCATCTCATTACCCCATCCAGGAGGACAAGCAGCCAAGAGGCTTGTCCAGAGAACAGATGGATGAGAAGTGAAACAGCCAATGAAAAAGGACGTCACTGTATTTAAAAGCAACTATACAGCACGAGTGTACTATCTAGCAGTACTATAATATCAAAGAGAGTTGTAAATACAGTACGTATGCTTAATTATGCAATCCAAATCTTCATTGTAATACTGATACATTATAATAAGTTAGTTCATACATAGCATTGTACATTAAGTAGAGCTGCATGTTTTAGTTTAAACATTTGAAAATGTTTAAACTATCGTTCTACCGTTGTGACTGGAAACCTCAATATGCAACATCCATACATATATTTATTGCAGTATAATTGCATTCTCTGCATATTTCATTAATGCTTTATTTGCTAGATTTTCCTTACCATATTTACAACAACCAAGGGCTTGTGATATTAGCTACCATTTTACTGCCATGGGAAACTACCATAATTTGTTCAGTGTGCCTAGAGCAGGAATGTCTGACTGGTCAAAGACCAAAATCTCTACGGAGCAGAATACATTGAGCTGCTATTGAAAAAGAAATTGACATCCCTGTCATTCCCATTTGGCAGTCAATTCTGTATTATACCTCCAGGGGCAGCATAACACTGCCTAATGTGGACTGCAATCTTGCACACATACTTTCTTGTATAATTTCCTTGGGATCTGGGTTTAACTACCAAGGGGTCTGGGTTTGCAACATTTGAAGTACGGAAAAGTGAAAGAATAATAGGATTGTTATTGCATGATAACTGCCACACATGAACAAATTATAATTAATGTTCAAGATTCTGAAATATTCAAAATTCCCTATAAAAACCTTGAAGCTGATTTGGTCAGATTAGAGATTCTAGTCACCTTTCACAGAACTTCTACATTCAATAGCGGAATATATGTTGGGAAAAAACAACAGGCTTATAATAGGGAATAGTCGACTTCTGCCGTCATTTAAAATGTTCACTGAAGAGAGCTGATCCAGTACACACTACTGTGGAAATGTTGCTTGCCAAAACGGTCAGCTTTATACCATAATACAATTGTCATGTGAGAATGGAGTAGGCTTTATGTCTGGTTTATTAAATCAAAACAATTTCTACCTTATCAGATTTTTATGTTTGTGGGAACTTTTCAGGTCTCTGACAAGAAAGACCCTCTTTCACACGCACACAGAGACAGACAGAGTGTAATAATATAATCTGAAGAGCATAGAGGCAACTGAAGTGTGGGACAGAAATGGCCTGTTGTTCTGGCATGCAGTCACATGTTGTATGGCTGTCACTGAGCTGTGGCTAACCTCATGATAGAGTACCTGACTGGAACCTGGTGATGTCACATTTCCAGGGAACTGACGGGCTGCTCACTGGGAGTCAGGAGGACCAGATAGCAGATAATGTAGTCTGTTGACCAGGGCGTTGACCATGACCGACTTCGGCAGTGGTCAAACACAAACTTTCCCTTATGACCTTTTAAAACCACTCGTATTAAATATTTAATTGACAATTTCCAAAATGTACTTCAACATAATGTACAAGGTGCCTGAGGGTGGCCTTACAGTTAAGGGCCCTATACTCTGCACATATACCTTCTCCCCCTATTCTAGCTTTGACTCGACTGATAGCTACGTTGACGAAAAATGTACTTTCTATACCTGTAAAATGTGGTTGTCCCACCTAGCTATCTTAAGACGAATGCACTAAGTTGCTGTGGATAAGAGCGTCTGCTAAATGACTAAAACGTAAAAATTGTACGTATCCTAGCGACTACCAGCCCTACATTGCATCTTCCTTCTCTCCGTCTCCTCTTAATTTCATACCGTCTCTGTTAATAAACAAGAGTTCAAGTTGTCTCCCTTTAAAAAAAAAAATACGACAAGGTTTGAAATTCTCCATGAACTAACGTGTCCTCTGACGCTCAGTGGGTACAGCATGGCGCTTGCAACACCGGAACAGTGGGTTGGATTCCCGGGACCACTCGTAGGTATAACGAATGCACGCATGACTACGTTGCTTTGGGTAAAATCATCTGCTAAACGCCAGATATTGTACTGATATATTATCTAAGAGGGGAAGCAGTACAGGTGGGAGTCACCCAATGACCGCCCTTAAACATATAGATATAGCAGGGCAGATCAATTCCTGTGACATTAATAGATCGTAACAGTGTCTCCTGCTCCTTGGTAATGATGTAGGCCAGTAGATCAACTGTGTTTGTAGGTCAATTGACAGTATCGATCTACATGGACTTTGTCTGAAGTCGCTGTTAATGGCAGACATCTAAATCAATGAAATGCTTTGCCTCAACAGGTCAAACCAACAGATCAGCTTGAATTTGGACACGGTGGGAAGACAGAAAGATGACATAATTACACCGACTGTTTTGAAATACTTTTTTTAGTTAAACTTTATGAAAATGGTTGACGACACACACACTTAAAAAAAAAATAAGACTCCGATGAGTTATGTTGCATATTTTAGAACTTTTCATTTCTCTCCAGGGCGTTGTGTACAATCAAATCGTTTACAGTACATTTGCTCCCCCGACCCCCCACCCCCCTGAGCCTAATAAATATAGTACATCCTTTGATCACTCACTGTTTGGCCGTGCACAGCAAGGCTCACACACTTACACAGCTGACAGGCAAGAGACGGAAGGAGTGGGGGGGAGGCAGTACAACGAGGAAAGAGAGAGAGGAGGAGTGAAAAAGAAAACAGGAGGGGGGATGAAAAGGAAAATAATTAGGAAAAGAGAAGATGGTTTTTGATAGACAGTGAGAGGAAATCAGGGGGGGGGGGGGGGGGAGCAGAAAATAAAATGAGATGACCTTCCGACAAACAAAAACAAGAAGAAACAAGATAGACTACAAAATAAAGATATAAAATTAAAAGGAATAACATATAAACATCAATTTGAACTCACAAAAACAATACTGCAATAGTTTCCCTTTATCCAGGCCTACACTTCTGGTTGGTCCTTTTTAAGTCCAGCCCAGTTTACACTAGAAAGTCACTAGTTTATTGCATCTCTCTGTTTACCTGGTCTGCAAAGTCTGCGTCCCCAAGGGCACATTATTTCCTATGTAGTGCACTACACTATAAAGGAAATGGGGTGCTATTCGGTACGCAGAGCCTGGTCTACAGAGTAGTCAGTAACCCTGAAACACTTCAAGTCCGATCCAATATCACAATCAGAAGTTGACCAAGTGCGAAAAACAAACCAAAAAAAGTATCCGACAAAAACAAACTCATAATCATACTGATCTTAATAATACCAAATGTAACAGTGACGATGTAACATTGAGGATACTTCTTTCTAATACATATATATCTCCGTCTTCTTCTCCAACTCCAGATCTTCGCTTGCTTGTCTCATTTTGCTCTAAACACACTTTAGAGATACACTACTTTTGAATGTGTAAAAAGTAGTATAAAAATCACCAAATATCATTATTGCTATGACCAGTAAATATAAAAGATTAACCTAATAGCTCTTTCTTGGTCCGTGCTGAAGTATTAACACAGAACATAAATCGGAAAAAAAGAAATCACTCGCGTTGAGAGCGGGACAGGACTTTTCGAAATCAAAGTCGTGCTAAATAAATACTGTAACGGTCTAGCGCGCACACTCATCATTCGCTCGCTCTCAAAACAACCCAGTCACCCTCAAAAAAACAGCTAACGATAAAAACGAGCTAGTAGAGGATTTAGGAGTCTTTTTATACTATTAACATCTAAAAAATAAAAAATAAAGTATTGTTTTGAAATGATTCTCCAATAGCAGATCAGGTCTAAGATGGAAGCCATCCCAGATGGAGAGAATAAGAGAGAGAGAACGAAAAAAAAAAGAAAAGAAAAAAGAGTTAGAAACAGGAGACTTTCTGTAATCCATCAGAGCTTTCCCCTCTCTCGTCATGTGTCCCTCATTTCCAGAGGCTCAAGGGGGACTTAGCTGAGCGGACCCCTCACAACGAGGCACATAAGTCCCCTAGGATGGTTTCAGCTGGGAACAGAGCCATAGCTGTTTATCAGGGCTGGGAAAGCTCCCAATTTCCCAAATGTCAGATTCCATCCATTTCGAAACGCAAAGTTAATCTGGGTTGGCCCATTTTGAGAAATCCAGTCGGTCCAAGTCAAGTCAGTCCATTATGAAAGCAGCAGGGCTGCACATGATGAAATGCAGTAGATCGTCCGTTTTCTTTCGAAAATGTCTCTTGGATTCTCAGGCAGGGGAGATGGTTCAGGGTGAGCAGCATGGTTGGTTGCATGTGAGGAGCAGATGGTACTATACAAACTGGCCAGCCGTTAGCCCTGACTGTGGGAGATATGGTTGGCTCACCATGCTATGTTATTGCCGCAGCCCTGAAGACATTCCCAGTCTAACTGTCTGGACGTGAGAGAAGGTGGTGACTACGGAAGGTGGAACTTTGCCATTGCAGGTTACTCAGACTGAGGTGTGGGGAGTTATGGGTAGTGTAGTAACCCCCCAAAGGTCACTCACCACCCACCCCATTGCAGGTTGCTCAGACTGAGGCGTGGGGTGGGGACCCCCCCACCCCCCACATCTCTCCCTGTCTGTTTTGAGTAGAGAAGCAGGAGCGGAGCTTGGGATCGTGTGGGAGAGCGTCACTCTCCCTGAATGGCCCAGCTGGACCCCCTTGGCTCTCTCCCCCCGTGGTCTATTCATACCCACTTGAGGGCTGGAGGTTGGAGGGTGGAGGGAGGGAGGATCAGTGCTCAGTGAGAGACTCTGAAGTGGGGTTCGAGGGGGGATCCTGCTGGACTTCTGGAGTGACGACGCCTCGGTGGAGCTTTTCCAACGACTGTTTCATCTGAGGGAGAGACAGAGAGGACAGAGGAGGAGGCTAATGTCATTACGACAGCCATGATGACTCATTCACGAAGAACAGTGACGCCGTTTGTAAGCCTTAGGGAACGCTTCGTAAATGATGCGTGCACATGCTTGGACACACACACACACCACACCACACCTGGTCTAGCAGAGTGACTGAGGATTGGAGGATCTGTTGCCATTTGCCCAGCTGGGCCTGGTGGAACTGTCTCTGGAGCTGCAACACCTGGGCCCACTCTCCTGCAGACTGGGGTAGAGGACTGGATGGAGAGAAGAGAGGAGAAGAATGAAAGGGAGAGAGAGAAGAGGAGTTAGTTCACATGCTAAAAATGCATCTCTGGTAGTAAGTAATATCCAATGAAAGTGCTGGTTTGTTCTTGAGCAACGGAAGAGGACAAATCATAGAACAAAACAGAACAGTGGGAATCAGAGGCGCATTCGGTTCTAGTTTAAATCTAGTTTTCAATGAAACGGAGAACAGGACAGTGTCCTCTGATGGGTAAGTAGTAATGGCTACAATATAAAGATCTATCCTGGTTTGGTTACCTGTCAGACAGAGAGAAGGAGTGCCACGTCTCCAGCGTGTGTGCAGCTCTCTCCAGAGAACACAGCTTGTAAAACAAGAGCATGTTGAGGGCCACCAACACCACCAGACTAGAGGAGAGAGAGAGAGAGAGAGAGGTGATATAACAAACAGCATAGAACAAAAGAGAGAGGGTAAATGATTTGACGTAAGTATGGGCCAAAAACAGAGGGAGCGCGACTGGGTTATGAATAAAGGGACAACATTCAGGAATATGAGAACTGGAGGAGGAATGGAAAAGTGGTTGCGCATCTCAAACTGTAACACAGCACAAAATGTTCTGGGACAACAAAGCATACTAGACCATCAAATGACAGCGGAGACTTCACAACACCGAACAGTCATTCAACGAGACATTGACGATGTGACACCCAGTCTCTTATTATACGGTACCTGACACAGATCCTATGCACACGAAGCGATAGAGAGAGAGAGGCAGTGGGAGGCCGTCAGTAAGCAGAGGAGATATTCATGTCATTGAACCCCCCCCCCCCCCCCCCAAAACAAAACAGTGACGACATGGACTACAGAAAAAGAGAAACAGGCACTCACTCATTTGTACACTAGCACACACAGTGGAACTCACACGGTGGTGGTTACAGTAACGCTACAGGGATGAGAGGTCCCCAAAAAACACTTTCACAATCACTCACAAAAGGTCCAATCCCGACTTGAGTTTAGTGTGGGTTATGTATTGATGTCAATGGGAGGATTGTGTGAAACGTGCGTATCTCAAGTCTGGATTCATCCTAAAGCTCATACGCTGGACAAGATTAGGCCATTGATAATTCCCTTGGTTTACTCCTACTAAGGGATAGGGGAAACGATCAGTGTTTCTTTTCACACACGCCGAGAGGTCAGAACTCACATGAAGCTGACTATGAGCAGTATGGTAGAGATGCTGTTGCCTCCGCCACGCGACCGCTCTCCGTGCTTGTACTGACCACCTGGTCAAAGGGAAGAAACACATTACTTACTGCCAGAAGAGCCTGGATGCAGTTCCAAATCACACCAGCAGATGTCAGTGTATAAAGCAAAGAGGAGCACCAGTGGCATCTGCCATTTAGTTGTATGAATCATCATAAACCTGGAGACAAATAAGTTTGATTGACACATTTGAGGTAATCATTGAACTCTGCTTGACAATCTTTTATATGGGTCTTATTTATCAGGTGTCAAACAGAAGAAAATTAACTGATGCATCTCCTGACGCCACCACGACCCTGTTGACTCACCCGCCTCTCTCCGCTCCTCTCCTATCCCTCGGTCCCCGCGCTCTCCACCTCCCTCTCTTTCCCGGTCCCCCAGGCGCCGGGAGCAGGTGCGTTTGCGTCGCCGCAGGGCCGGGGGTGTCTTGGCAGAGTCTGCCCCCACCACATCCCCAGAGGTCACCACTGACACCTCAGACTGGAGCAGGGTCTCCAGCTTACACACCTCACTCTCTGATAGGGAGGGAGGGAGGGAGGGAGGGAGGGAGGGAGGGAGGGAGGGAGGGAGGGAGGGAGGGAGGGAGGGAGGGAGGGAGGGAGGGAGGGAGGGAGGGAGGGAGGGAGGGAGGGAGGGAGGCGGAGAGAGGGAGACAGAGACAGACAGAGAGACAGACGGAGAGAGGGAGACAGAGACAGAGACAGAGAGAGAGAGAGAGAGAGAGACAGAGAGAGAGAGACAGAGAGACAGAGACAGACAGAGAGACAGAGAGACAGAGAGGGACAGAGAGACAGAGAGGGACAGAGAGACAGAGAGAGAGAGAGAGAGAGAGAGAGAGAGGACGGAGAGACGGAGAGAGGGAGAGAGGGACGGAGAGACGGAGGGAGAGACGGAGAGACAGAGGGAGAGACGGAGGGAGAGACAGAGAGGGAGGGAGAGAGGGAGGGAGAGAGGAGGGAGAGAGGGAGAGAGGGAGAGAGACCGAGAGAGACCGAGAGAGAGAGGGAGGGAGAGAGAGGGAGAGAGAGACGGAGAGAGAGGGAGAGAGAGGGAGAGAGAGGGAGAGAGAGACGGAGATAGACGGAGAGAGAGGGAGAGAGAGACGGAGAGAGAGGGAGAGAGAGACGGAGAGAGAGGGAGAGAGAGACGGAGAGAGAGGGAGAGAGAGACGGAGAGAGAGACGGAGAGAGAGAGAGAGGGAGGGAGGGAGGGAGAGACAGAGAGGGAGGGAGAGACCGAGCGAGAGAGCAAGGGAGGGAGAGACCGAGAGAGGGTAGGAGACATAACCAGAAAGAACCAAAAAGAGAGGAGGTAAGCAATAAGAACACACACTACTTTATCCCGAGTAGGAGAATAAGACTACAATGTAAGTCAGTCTCACCCATGTGTCTGTAGTACTCCTCGATGCCGCTCCAGGTGTTCTTCTCGATGAGCGCCTTCACCAGGCTCCACGGCTGCTTCTTGTAGCAGATATCTGACGACACCCTGCAGACACACAAGCAGCCACAACTCAGAGTCCATCACACTGTAACCAGTAAGCCATCCCTGAAGCACTCTGTATCACTAGACATAATGCACGGTACTGCACATACCTGGGATCCCCACAGAATTAAATAGAACATATTATATAACAGTATTATATGACATCTCTAAAGGGATCACACGGTTCACCAACGACAGAAGCTAGAAACGTATCATAATGAACACCGATCCGCCACTGAACTGATGGCGCCGACAGACGTGGCAGTCCTGCTTCTAGCATTTCGCTACGCCCGCAATAGCAATCTGCTAAATACGTGTATGTGACCAATAAATCCGATTGAGTTAAACTGCACCTCATAGAACAGTTTTAAAAGGACACTTCATCCATATCGGGTGTATTTTATGTGACGTAAGAACTGAGGCTCGCGGTTTTCTAAGGCAGTGAGTTCACCTGATACATACAACATTTAGTAGGTTAGCACACAAAACAGTCGTTTCAAACAACTAAATGTTTCTATTGCCATTTGATCTGCACAGGCGACTCGTACACAAACTATTAGGCAGTCAAACACTCTTCAGTGTGCTGGGTGGTGAAAGTAGGTATACCGGAGTCTGCTCTTGTTCTTGTTGATGGCGGTGAGGCAGTAGCGGTGCACGGTGTAGAAGTAGTCCTGGTAGGGGATGCCCGAGGTAATGACCTCCGAGTCCACCACGTAACACTCGCCCGGCGCACTGTTCTTAAACAGCGTCTGGATGGAGCGAGGGAAAGAAAGGTGTTAGCGTTAGCGAATGATCTACGGGGGTGTGTCTCGATCCTCAGAAGGCGAGTCAAGTCTTGTTCTCCCACTCAGTGGAGACTCCCAACTCCAACGTCTCCGTGCCGTGACCTAGATTTTTTTTATTTTTTGGGTGAACTGGATATTCAAACCAGAACATGGAGGACAATGGAGGCTGGTGTCACATTAAAAAAATCAGAGGACAGGCTCATTTGTAATGGCTGGAATGAAATGAATGGAACCCTATCAAACACATCAAATCTATATGTTTGATCCGGTTCCAATCATTACAATGAGCCAGTCATCTGATTTAACGTGACACCAGCTACCACTAATGTCGACCAAATGGGTTTTTTTAAACTGCAAAATCCAACGTGCTGACTGACTGACCTGAGTCTCCACGACGGGGGCGGTCTTGGGGCCCAGGGGGTTGTTGATGGCGATGGTGTAACTCAGGATCCGGTTGGTGTTCCCACTGCAGCTGTCCTGCTGCCACTCACGAACTGACAGGTCTGACGGAGGGACAGAGAGAGAGAGGACGTGGAAAAGAATGAGGGAGTGAGTGTGTGTGTGTGAGGGAGAGAGAGGGAGAGAAAGACAGTAAGTGAGAGAAAGAGAGAGAAAGTAGGAGTGAGAGGACAGAATGAGAGGAAGACAGAGGGAGAAAAGCGAGAGGGACACAGCACCGCTTTCACAGAGGAAAATGCACTAATTAAAGCCACACAATGTCCCCAAAAGCTGGCAGGGGCACAAACCAGGGAGGCCATCAACCAACCAACTCCTCGCCTCTATGGCAGCATCTAATAAACGACAACTTTAGGGAACTGTGCTAAGAACAACGAATATGCAGAGCCCTGTACTGCTTCTCTCAGAACATACAATAGCATATCAGGTGTTGAAGAAAAGAAGAGGAGAGCGAGAGAGACAGATGGAGGAAGGTTAACACAGCGTAAACAAACACCGTGGACTGCTCATTAGCGCTACAACACACTGGCCTATGTCTGAGGAGAGGGGAAGGAAGGGGGCGGAGGGGGGAGACCCTGACCGCATCCCAAATGGCACCCTATTATTCATGTAGGGAATAGGCCAGGATGCCATTATTTGGGACAGCTCCAGTCTCAGCACTAGGAGGATAATAACAATCATTCCATCCCCATACATGACAACAACCATACTGCGTGGAGCAGCAGAGACGTCCTACAGATGAGCACCAGTGCATCAGGAGATAGTCGGTCGGAAGAGGCGGCAATGAGCGTCTCACGCAGTAACACTCATAGGCCGCGTCCCAAGCGGCACCCCGTTCCCTAAATAGCGCACTAAGTTTGACCAGGGCTCTGGTCAAAAGAAATGCACTATATACGGAATAGGGTGCCATCTTGGACGCAGCCCTAGAGCTTACTGTACAAGCCCTGGAGGAGTGGACTTTAGGAAGGGCCGATCAGTCACATGGAATGAACTAAGCATTTTGCATCCTATCGTGTTGTAGCCTATCCATGTTTCTAGGCAGACTATCACTAGTACTGGGAAACAGTGGTGTGTACAGGAATGTACTCTAGGAACAATGCTCCTACTTAAAAAATGCAAGGAGATATTTAGAAAGGTAATGAAAACAGAATGAGCAGAAAGGGAGAGGGATCAAGAGGAAGAAAAACGAGAACGTTGCCAATGCCAACCATGTGTAAGATCAACAAAGAGTGTGTGTGTGTGTGTGTGTCTCTGCGTATGTACAGTGGCTTGCAAAAGTATTCACCCCCTTGGCATTTTTCCTATTTTGTTGCCTTACAACCTGGAATTAAAATATATTTGAGGGTTTGTATCATTTCATTTACACAACATGCCTACCACTTTGAAGACGCAAAATATTTATTGTTTGTTTGTTTCACGATAAAAATAAAAATAATTCAAACAGAAAACCTGAGCGTGCATAACTATTCACCCCCCCCAAAGTCAATACTGCAAATACAGCTGCAAGTCTCTTGGGGTATGTCTCTATAAGCTTGGCACATCAAGCCACTGGGATTTTTGCCCATTCTTCAAGGCAAAACTGCTCCAGCTCCTTCAAGTTGGATGGGTTCTGCTGGTGTACAGCAATCTTTAAATCATCCCACAGATTCTCAATTGGATTGACATCTGGGCTTTGACAAGGCCATTCCAAGACATTTAAATGTTTCCCCGTAAACCACCAGTGTTGCTTTAGCAGTATGCTTAGTGTCATTGTCCTGCTGAAAGGTGAACCTCCGTCCCAGTCTCAAATCTCTGGAAGACAAACGGGTTTCCCTCAAGAATTTGCCTGTATTTAGCGCCATCCATCACTCCTTCAATTCTGACCAGTTTCCCAGTCCCTGCCGATGAAAAACATCCCCATAGCGTGATGCAGCCACCACCATGCTTCACTGTGAGGATGGTGTTCTCGGGGTGATGAGAGGTGTTGGGTTTGCGCCAGACATAGCATTTTCCTTGATACTAAAATTGAGCTTTTTGGCTCTCATCTGACCGGGGGTAGCTTCTTCCATATGTTTGGGGAGTCTCCCACATGTTTTTAGGTGAACACCAAATGTGTTTGCTTATTTTTTTCTTTAAGCAATGGCTTTTTCCGTCCACTCTTCCGTAAAGGCCAGCTCTGTGGAGTGTACGGCTTAAAGTGGTCCTATGGACAGCTTCTTCAGGGTCATATTTGGTCTCTTCGTTGCCTCTCTGATTAATGCCCTCCTTGCCTGGTCCATGAGTTTTGGTGAGCGGCCCTCTCTTGGAAGGTTTGCTGTGGTGCCATATTCTTTCCATTTATTACTAATAGATTTAAATGGTGCTCCGTGGGATGTTCAAAGTTTCTGATATTTTTTTATAACCCAACCGTGATCTGTACTTCTCCACAACTTTGACCCTGACCTGTTTGGAGAACTCCTTGGTCTTTATGATGCCGCCCCTTGCTTAGTGGTGTTGCAGACTCTGTGGCCTTTCAGAACAGGTGTAAATATACTGAGATCATGTGACACTTAGATTGCACACAGGTGGACTTTATTTGACAAATTATGTGACTTCTGAAGTTAATTGGTTGCACCAGATCTTATTTAGGGGCTTCATATCAAAGAGGGTGGAATACATATGCACGTACCACTTTTGCATTTTGAAGTTTTGGAAACAAGTTATTTTTAAAATTTCACTTCACCGATTTGGACTATTTTGTGTATGTCACATTACATGAAATCCAAATAAGTTAAAATATGAAACAAAATCTGAAAAACGGCAAGGGGGATGAATACATTTGCAAGGCACTGTATGTGAAGAGCAGGTGTGCGAGTGTGTACACGTGTGCGCGTTTGCGCTGTACGGACCTGTGAAGTGCCGCTGGGAGAAGAGATGCTGGATAAAGTGTGTGTCTGCGGAGAAGAGCAGGTCGTGCAGCTTGTCCACGCTCATGTGCACCACCATGTTGATGTGCAGCCGGCCAGCCAGGTCCGCACAGAACGACTCCACCTCGTCTGGACGGGGACAGAGTTACACATCAGTCACAAATATAGTAACGCACCAGTTAGCAGAGATACCACAGTTGAGAAAGTCTAATCATCAGAATTTCTATGATAGATTTTTTTTTTTATATCCCCCAGGATTTGTTGCAACTGCATTGACAAATGTGGCCTAGATAAGCTGGCTTGTCAATCAACTTCAATTCCAGTGTCAGATGAAATGGCTTTTCAAGTCAATTAAATAAAATATAAAAACGTCAGCGATAATGGGGAGGATAATGTCCTTTTTGTTGACGAGAGACACAGTTAAACACAGTTCTGTTTGAGCAGAAGAGAACTGTAAAAGATTCCCCACTTTACAGGCCTCAAAGAAAATACATTGTGGTTGCTAACATTAGTACAATTCAGACTTCTGTAACGTGAACGTTGCACTTTATCGGTCAAATCATAGTCACTAAAACATCAGAATCTTTTCAGAAAATATATTGGTTTTTTGCTCCTAGTACTCTGTCATCTGACCACAATGAGTATTGTGGTCAAAACGTCTCGAGTTCCTCTTGAGTTTTGCCTTTAATGCAGCAAGTCACACAGTCTGTTCTCAGGAGAGTCCATGACTACAGTAATGTAGGTCCTACTAGACTTCTGGTAGACTACTAGTATGGTATCAATAGGAAGGGAGTATTTGCAATAGTTTCAACTGGCTTTCTCTTCTGCATCTGCACTGATCTGAGAAGAAAAGATAGCTGAAAGCAGCAGAGTGGAAACCAATCGCTTTCACCTGTCACGTTCTTTCAGATTAGTGGGAATGAAGGAAAGGAGATGAGGAGACAAAACCCCCTTATGGACTATTCGAATTTCACCTTTGTGAAGTGTCTACAATCCAATCTTTCCCTCTCAACTCTCCTACATCTGCATCAGATTAAAATGTATTTTCTATGTTTGCCTAAACGTAAATGTTTTTCCATGAAACTACTCTCCTGTGGGCTCCAGGAACTCACCCTCTTCCTGTGTGTCTGAGGAGTTGCTGGGGTCGGTGGGCAGCTCGTCGTCGTTGGTGAGCTGGTCCAATGAGGAGAGGTTTCCCAGGCTGGCGGCAGACGGGGGCATCATGTGATTGGTACACTCCAACAGGCTGTCCCCGCCCTCCTCCACATACTAGGAAATGGCATGCGAGGGGAGAGAAAGGGGTAGTTAGTTACCACACGCGTGAGGTCATTAAGGCAGAAACACACACAAACACAGCAATTCCAACACCCTCACATAACTGAGGAGCCTTGGAGGACTTAGTACGACCTCAAAGCCTCTCTACTCTGCCCTGGTCAGACAACAACACTGGCTCTTTTAGGCACAGCATGGGTCACGTCCCAAATAACACCCTATTCCCTATATAGTGCAGTACTTTTGACCAGGGCCATGGCACCCTAATTCCCTGTAGTACACTATATAGGGAAGAGGGTGCCATTTGGAACACAGAATTAGCATTACATCCGAGACGGATGGCCGTTTAGAGCCAACAAGCGACTCTGATCTACTGAGGTATATGTATCCTATCAAGATAAACCACGGATCCTATCAAGATAAACCACGGAACAGTCATAATTATGAAACTATCTCTAAAGTCAGTTCAAAGTTATAACCCCCCCACCTCCCGATGCCCTGGGTCATATTCACTTAAGACAACGTTTTGAAACATTTTACCCTAATGAATACGACCCTGTAGTTCCCTGGCATGAAATCAAATAAAACTCACGAAAGAGGCAGCAGCCGAGGCGGGGGCGGACAAGGAGGCGGTGTGTGTGGTGGAGGGCAGGGAGCTCTGGGAGCTGGGCGGGCTGGGGTCCGGGGGGTCGAGGGAGGTGCTGCCGGGGATGTCTACGGGCAGACAGGTGGATGAGGAGGGGGGAGAGGAGCCCAGACCACCGCTGGCTAGGAGGGGGCCACTGGGGAACAAGGCTGCCATGGAGGGGGGCGAGCTGCCCAGAGAAGCTATGGCCCCCAAGGAGCTGAGGTCCAACAGGTCAGAGATAGAGACTGACTCGTCCACTGGCCTGAGATGTGTGGGGGGGGGGGTTGGATAAGGAGACAGAGACAGAAAGAGAAACGGAGAGAAATGAAGGGGACAGAAAAAGGGCAGTATGGGGGAAAGAGGGCGAAAATGAGCGCGAGAATGAAGGACGGGAAGACAGAGAGGAGAAAAAGGAGAAAGAAACAGCATGATTAACAATTCACAATCCCAGTAGTGGCTTTTAATTGAAGGGATCGATAATCCAGAGACATCAAAGTTAACGGACGACAGTTCTAATTTAATGGACATCGCCAAACTAAATGGTCGCACGCACACACACACACACGTCAGACTCTCACAGACACAGCGAACATGTACACTCACAGTAGACCGTTAATGTGCTCGTCGGTGGGGGAGACATAGTCATCGTCTTCACTGGTGAGGCCCAGCTCAGTGCCGTAACACTGATGGACTATGTGCCACAGCTCCTTTGGGGACAGAGGCTGAGAGGAAACAGACATTAACCGTCTCAATTTCTCAATAACTTCTTGGATTTTCCTCTTGTAGGACATTAAAACGTCAATCAGTAATTAAATCATTCAGTAACCGATAGTGTTGGTCAGTGTTATATGCATTTTGGGTCCAGTTGCATTTTGTTATGTTTCATCACTGAATAGTTATATTATCCAATAAACAACATAAATAATATTGTTTGCCGCCTCTTAGTATTTGGAAGTGCCTTCGTTCCGGCACGGTGATATATATGCCCAGTTAATGTCACACTGGCAGGAGTGTGAGAGCTGGAGGTGGGAGGAGGGAGAGGAGGTGGGTACCTTGTCCATCAGTGCGTTCTGCCACAGTCTGAAAATCATCATGTAGCTGCGGTCCCTCGCCCCGAAAGACGTGAAGAAGTGCTGGATGAAACGACAGAGCGAAAGAGAGCAAGCACAGAGGAAAACAAATTGAGTGAACAATGGAATGATGGCTAGTGATTCGGCTTGTCAAAAACCATGACAGAAAGTCTATTTTGCCATGATTAAAATAAAAATAAAATGTTATTTGTCAAGCATTGGAAGCATCTAAACCAGTGGTTCTCAACTGGTTTTGCCTTGGGACCCAAATATGACAATTGAGTCGCGACCCAATATTATGGAATGTTGATTATTACATTTTGTAATGTTGTATTGGAGCTGCCTTCTTGGGCAGGTTTCACTTGCTAAATAGACTCTCTCAATTACGGTAATAAAAGAAAGTCATTATACAGACATATTAACTAAGAAAACATTTACCAATTGAAGAGAATAAGCTATTTAATTAGGCCACCAGTTCAGGAGTGGGGAGTAATAAATGGTCAGACTCACAACATGCAGTCCAATAATGTTCATGAAAAGTAACACAAACCAGTGTTTCAAATAGAAAAAAACACCATCATTTGTAATTGATCATTAAGAATTCCTATGTCAACAGTTTCACAACCTTGACGACTTTTTTTTTTTTAAAGGTGTACATTTTTAACCAGATCACAAATGTAATATGAAAATCAGAATGAATTAACAATAATAATTAACATAGTGAACAATAACTCATTAACCTGTTTATTTATTGTGTGTGTGTGTGTGTGTGTGTGTGTGTGTGTGTGTGTGTGTGTGTGTGTGTGTGTGTGTGTGTGTCCTATCAGTGGGAAAGCTGGGGGTGTTTCTTTAGTTTGATAAGTTTATTTATTATTGAAGTCTGGGGTGATGGTTGACAAGGCAACTCGGAGGTCATGCTGGCTGTCCAGTTTTTCTCTGATTTTAGTTTGTTTCCAGCACTGCCATTGCAGAGAAGCCACTTACACACTGATTGGTAGTGCTGAACGGTACCTTGATTCTGATTGCATGACAAGCGAGAGCAGGATACTCTCCCATTACGCTGCACCAGAACTGTGACAGTGTCATTTCCGGGAAGCGCATACTCAATCCACGATCAAATGACAGCTCCACCAGCAGATCCTCTCCGTTGCTCGGCAACGTGATGCTTCCCATCTCCACTCGATAGGGGTCCCCGTATCCAGTCATCTTGTCTCCTGTTCTCTTCCGGGAAGTAGTTGCAAAACTTTCCCTGCAGCTTGACAAGATGCTATTTAACGGTGTTTCGCCGTGCGCTTTGTTGATCGGATTCTGAATATCGAAATCAGCATTGGGAAACATGTCAATCCTCCCGTTAGAAACATGATTTGCACAAACGGTAAGCTTCATCTTGAAGGCATCCACTTTGTCCCTGTGTTCATAATCGATTGTGCCCCCTCCCTTGCATTGACACATTGAGAGAATTCAGATCCAAAATATCCACCAGGTAGGGAACCTGCGCGAGCGTTTCCTCACAATCGGAAAGTTCGGGCAGAGGGGACTTGTTTACCAAAAGAAACGCAGCAATCTCTGCTCGAAGCTCATAAAAGCGACCCAACACTTTACACCTGGAAAGCCAGCGGACCTCTGCATGATAAAGCACCTGATGGTGCTCCCTCCCCATATCCCTGCAGAAGGCTTGAAACACCTGCTTTCCCTAGAACTCTTTTTGATATAGTTGACACGCTTGATCACATCCTGGAGAGTGACGTGGAGCTCAGGCACCATGTCCTTCGCTGCCAATGCCTCTCTATGTAGGAAGCAGTGGTTCCACGTCGCACTCTGTGCTCTCCCCAGGATCCACTTTGCTACCCCGGAGTGCTTTCCCGACATGGCAGCTGCCCCATCAGTGGTCACACCGACACACCCATCCCAGGCCAGTCCCACGGAGCCCAAGTGCATATCCATTGTGTTAAAGACAGGCTTTGCCGTGTTGGTGGTGGGCCAATCAGCACTTAAAAGGAACTGCTCCTCAAAGTTATTATCCCAGGCGTGTCTAACGTAGACCATTAGAATTGCATGTTGAGCCAAATCCGTAGATTCATCAAGCTGCGCATTATGCCCCGAGACATGTCCTGGATTCTCCTGTCATTGGATAGGGGTGTGTTTTTAAGTTTGTTGGCGGTTGACTCTCCCAAGATTTCAGTTCACATTTCAATCACAGCAGGGGGTATGAGATCTTCTGCGCTGGTGTGGGCTTTTTTGCACTTAGCAATGCGCTGGGCCACAAGGTATGATGCGAAGCGCCTTTTCTTGTACCGTGCATACGTTCTTCAATTAATCTTGTTCAATTAATCTTGTTCAATTAATCTTGGTGTTCATATGGGAAGCAGCAGTGGATGAAGAGGGAGCTGCACGTTTTAAAAACGGGGGGGGGGGCGAGAACATTATTGGATTGGTCAGCGAGTGAGTGCAGGGCGAAAACCCTCCGAGTCCGAAAGTAGCTAGCCATTTCACCACTGCGGACACACTGCACGTGTAAAGTCAGCAACAGTAAGCGCTGCAGCGGTATCCTTTCAAAATACACCCCCCAGTTGACAATCACTGAGCTAAACAATACCTATACTGTCTACAAGAATCTAAAATAAAAGTTATTTTCCTTCACATATCATTGATACACCTGTTAACTACTGTTCTTCTACTACTCTGAACCGTCATAGTAGGCTGTGTGACTGAATATCGAGCCCCTTGGCTCACCTTGTCGTGGTCGGTGCTGATCTGAATGGCGTTGGGGATGACCTTGGCAGTCTTCTCCTTCGTCAGGGTGGTCACATCTTTCAGCAGGATTGTGATCTGAACAGAACATGAGGGTTAGTGTGTGTGTGTGTGTATGTGGAGGGTTGGTTCTTCTATCCTTGTGGGGACCTAAAATCCCCCCCCCCCCCACAGACACAGGATTAAGGCTATTTAAAGCTCAGATGTTAGGTTTAGTGTTACAATTAGGGTTAGGGTAAGTGGTTAGGTTTAGGCTTAGGAGTTGGGTTGAGGGTTTGGGGTTAAGGTTAGGGAAAATAGGATTTTTATTGGAAATCAAATTTAGGTCCCGACGAGGATAGAAGAACAAAATGTGTGTGTGTGCGTGTCTATAACTTACAGTGGTTTCCCAGCGGAAGATATTGCTATAGAAGCAGAGCCAGTTCTCTGACAGATAGAGTCTCCCCTGGAGTAGAATGTCTTTCTGCAGCGCACATGAGTAGTCTGGGGAGGACGGAGGAGAAACATCAGGCTGACAAAGCAACATCATCGGCCCTTCACTTCCACAGTGTCAGCACAGAGATGCAAACTCGCACAAAGCACGTGTTTGTGTGCGCGCGTCACTCACCCACTATGAGGCGTTCTGTGTCTGGCAGCTTCTTGAAGAGTTTACGGAAATCCTCATTGCGCTGTTTATAAGTTGGACTGAGAACCTGAGAGAGAAAGACAGATTACTTTGTTGCTCTTCTATGCTTTATCAAATATAATCTTGCAGAACCAGTCGTGTCTATGAATATTGTATATACATCGAGTTCCAAAAGTATTTGGACAGTAACAATGTTGTTTTGGCTCTGTACTCCAGCACTTTGGATTTGAAATTATACAATGACTGAGGTTAAAGTGCAGACTGTCAGCTTTAATTTGAGGATATTTTCATGCATATCAGGTGCGGTTTAGAAATTACAGCACTTTTTGTACATAGTCCCCCCCATTTTAGGGAACCAAAAGTATTTGAACAAATTCACAAATGTGTATTAAAGTAGTCAAAAGTGTAGTATATGTTCCCATATTCCTAGCATGCAATGACTACATCAAGCTTGTGACTCCCAACAAGACAATCTACACTTTAACCTCAGTCATTGTAGAATTTCTAAATTATATGAGCAAAAACAAAAAAAAATGTGTCACTGTCCAAATTCCTTTGGACCCCACTGTACATCTGGCATGCGAGGTTACATCAGATACTATGTCCCTGAGGTAAAAGGTAACGAGGTAAATGAGAAGAACACTAAGGTGAATGAACAGTTAAATCAGCTAAAAGTTCAAAGCTTAGTGAAATGGTTAAATGGGGGGGTGCCAATTTAACAGAAACCGTTTTCGGCATCCATTGGTGTCATTTCACTGTTAAGTGCTATTTCATACTATACTGTGCACTCCAACCAGGAAACACTGTAGCTACCATCAGCAGAATAAAGTGCACTGGAGTGTGAGCCCCGAATGAACAGTTCCTTGAAGAGTATACTTACATTGTACCAGCTCTGCATTTTCTGCAAGGGAAAGAAAGAACAGCAGATAATCAGTGACGAACAGCATCCAAAAGGTTTCTCCATCATTAAACAGTAAATGTAGAGTCTTATCTATTTTGACATTCATGTAGTTGGGGTAAAGGTTAAAAAGGGACACTGCGGAAAAACTAGCCATTAGGCCTGTATGGCGTTCCTTGATGTTCTGGTCATTTATCAAGCTTGCTGTGTGTGTTTCTAGCATCTCTGACTTTTATGTGTGTAAAAGGTCTAATGCAGCCGTTTTTATCTTAATATTAAATCATGTGTAAAAATGAAGTACCTTACTGTGATTATTTTTTACAATTTTTATTAAAAACAAACAAAAATGGCTTCTTAGCAAAGAGCAATTCCTTAAGCAAGATTTTTTTCTAAGACTGTCTAGGAGTGGGGAGGGAAAAACTGAAAAAAAACTGTAATTGTTAGAGAGGTTGGGAACTCCATCCCACCAAAACAGGTTGAAATGCCAGATGGTCTTTTCAAACAGCTCTTACACTAAAATGGCATCATCATCATTCTCTAAATTTCACAATATTTTTCCAAACTAATGTGGAAATATATATATAAAACTCAGTAATAATCATGTTTTTGACTGCACTGGGCCTTTAACATTTGGCTTCTAGCCCATGATTCATGCATTGACAATCTACCCACAGTCAATCTATTCCAATTCCAATTAACACTGTGGCCGTGTCCAAAATCTAGATGTCAAAGTGCACGACAGATCTCCTCTGCAAAAAGGTCAAAATTAATGACAGATTCTTGAGTTACCTTAGATTAATTCTGACTATTTTGAGGAAATGTATACTGGCTACAGTGTGTCAAAATGGACAAACAGTACTATTGCCGCTTTTTTCTAGTTTTTCCAGCTAAGGTCTTTTAAGGGAGTCCTCGTTCGGTTAGCTGAGTTCAGCTAGGCGCCAGCCGAACTGAAGCATGCTGACGCCATTACTTAAACTCCATACTGTGTACTAATCGTACCACATACCATTTAGAACGTACTGTTTAGTAAAAACAAATGCAGTAAGCAATGAATATCAGCATACTAGGCATCCTACGGATAATGTATCTAATGGCAATTGCATTTATTCCCTTCATTCATAAATTTTGGTACAGCGCATCCCATCAGCTGATTATCAGACACACGTGGGTCTCGAAAGACTATTCACTTCCTCAAGTGTTCAGCGAACTCTACTAGATTAAATTCCAAAATGAGTATGACATCCTGACATTTAAAGCACTACATTCCACATACTATAAAAGTTACTTTTCTCACCTTTCTAAAACGCCTACTATTTACAAAGCAATTATGGGTATTCGGACACGGCCAATGACTACGTGGCTGTGTCGTCATGTCTGTCCTTATCTCTAAGCAGGGCTGTGTTCAGCAGGGCACATCGTTGTGGAACGTTCAGATAGAAATATAGTATAGAAATACACAAATGCCTCTCTGACATGTAGACAAAGGAATCACCTCAGCTCTACTCATGACATTTGTCTGCAACGTTCCACCTCCTTTTCCTACTGAATATGGCCCCGGTATATTGTTGACATAACAAAATGAGAGTGGCATTAGACAGGGTACCCTTACCTTGGCGTTGCGGCTGAAATGGCGTGAGGCCACGGGGTAAGCGGAAGCGGCGGCGGAGGGCAGGGGGCTGTCCGAACCTCTCCTTTCCCCACTGCGCTCCACCGGGCCACCCTCCACGTCGCTGGTCCTGCTTCCACCCCCACCACTACCCCCCAGCACCCGGCGGCGCAGAGAGGGGGAGCTGCCAGGGGTGCTGCGCGGAGAGTTACTGGCGGTACTGAAGAGAGAGATAGAAGAGGAGGAGAGATTAGTGGTAGGCTAAGGGAAAGAGTATGGACATTCATGTTCATGTCATCATCAAGGTTTCACGGTGGCCAAGGATGTAAGTAGTTAAGCCTATCTGGCCATGCTGGAAAGGATGGAATAACTGTGCTTTGTATTTAGCTAAAAACGCACTAATCACCAACCATTAACTCTAACCTTTCTCCCAACTGATTGGTGGCGATTAGAGCGGTCAGACACTGTCCATTCCTATATAGCCTAGATATCCTACCTGTGGCAGTGCAGTGGTATGAACCTCGTGGATCCTTCCTCTACCATCAACATAAATGAAAAAAGCACTGCTTTGAATACGCCTACATGAGAAACGCATTAGGGCAGAAAATGTTCAATGGAGGATTTTATGAAGAGCCCTTTTATCAAGTTAGGTGTGTAGTGTGCTTACACAACCATGCTGTTGTCTTCCTTCTAGTGAAAGCAGACATTCTGAACTTAAAGACAAGGTCAAACCTATATTGCTGCCATAATATGTGCAGCTCATGTTCGAGTTCAGGTCACGGCTCCATAAAAATGGCTGTATTGATGCCATAACAAAAGTTTCCATGGTTGCAGACTTGCGCTTAATTTGCAGTTTGGTGAAAACAGACAACCGCCTCCTGTTTTGACTCTTACAATCATATCGTACTAACTAGCTATAAACACACACAAACAGTCTCTTTCAACAGACACTGTGGTCTACTGTGTGAGCTCATTTGATCATTTTGTTCATCTCAAGCAATAACTCATAGCCCACACACAGACACTGACTAATCACTCCACTGTATACAGCCACAAGCATTTATACACTACCAACAACCTCTAGATCATATTGTTCACCCCTTCTTTTGCATCTGTTTCTATTTTTCTCTTCCTGCACCTTCTGTTTCTCTTTTCTCAGTGTTCCCCTCTTCTTTTTCCCCCCATTGTTTTTTCTATCCATAGCCTCAGTTCAGTCAGCTTCCCCTTCTCCATTGCAGTCTCTCTTCCCTTTCCTCTAACTCTTCTCTCATTACTGCCAAAACCACACTGGTCCAACTGCCAGTTGTCATGGTGACCAGAGGTAGGGGGGGGGCTAGGGGTTAATATCAGCATTATCGCCAAGGTAACAACCCCCGTGTGAAATAACCCACCAATAGTAGCTGTGATTCTGAATAATGAAATCATAGGAATGAGCCAACACTTGAGGCGATGCCTGCTGCCAGATTTGTGCATTCAGAAATGGTCTCAAAGCACTTTATCCATGTACAGTAGAGTAGGGTTTCTCAAAGTCGGTCCTGCCCCCCCCCCCCTCTCCTGGGTGCAGGTTTTGGTTTTTGCCCTAGCACTACACAGCTAATTCAAATAACCAACTCAACATCAAGCTTTGATTATTTGAATCAGCTGTGTAGTGCTGGGGGGGGGGGGGGGGCAGGACCAAGTTTGGGAAACCCTGCAGTACAGTTGAGTGATGATTCAGTGACATTGCAACTAAATTGTGTGCACAGTCAAAGTACAGTAGGCCTAATTATATCCACATACAGGCCTACCCAGGGGCACTAATAAGCTTGTTGTGTTCAGTCTGGGAGAGTGTGTGCCATAGAGATCCTATTAAATTACTAGAGGAGATTTGTAATTGAACACTCAAAGTTCCAGAATGGAAAATGGCAGCCATATTGGTCAGGGAGAATTCCAAACAAGTCTAATTGGAATGAATGGCAGTAGAGGCATAATCCTAATTTTTCTTAAGCAGGAAAATAAACGGTATGTGATATCAAAAATTGAGAGAGAATTAATGTCAACGTAAAATATTATCATATCATACATTATACAGTTAAAGGTTTTATGCACTTTTCGGTATAAATGTGTGTTTTTCTAGGAGGCTGAGAGTGCTATTATATGATACAATATCAGTAGGCCTACTTGTTACATTTACAACTTGTCTAAATCCTATCATCAACTCATTTCAGACAGTGTATGGCTGTGGATTGACTGCATTGTGTGAATGGGATGTTACAATATTGGCAGTTGATTTGACAAATAAATGGAATCATTCCTCTAAAAAAGGCTGGCTGGCTAGCTAACATACAGTGCAGATAAATTCAATTGTAAATATTTTTTTATCACAGAAATAGAAAACCATGGTTGACCAACTCCCTGACCAAAATGGTTTAAGTTTATCCCATCATAAGAAGGATCATGTCCTTTCTAGTATTCTAATTCTATGGGGTGTGACCCATCATACGTCACTGGTGTAACCCGAACCGGACATTATCCTGTTCGTGTCAAGCTGTCAGTGAGTTTCCAAACTAAATCACACATCATGCAAAGTAGAGATGCAAACGACTGTTAAATGGAACTACCACAATATTGCATACATTTTATTTAGAGTTCTGTTTTTAGAAGATTACTTTCAACCAAGTACAGCCTACTGTAAAAATGAGTCAGGCGCAAAATTAACGTTACCGCCATTCATAGCGCCTGTCAGACAACAGAACGTAAACAACGATAGAATGTAACTCCGTGAACTCGCGCTGTCTACGTGAGATATGAATTATACAAGTACAATAACAGATGCTGTCAGAAATTACCCAAGTCATCTCGCTGATTTCAGACTGCTATAGACGCAAACGTACGGCAGACACGGGTTCCGAAATGGCCATTCGAATCAAACGACGTTCATATCCTTTCTACCAGCCCATCCATCTTTCAATTGGCAATCACTGACTGCCCACAACTACTGACCCTCCCAGTTCCCCACCCACATGGATACGAGTGTCGCCTATACCTTTATGAAAGGCATTTAAATACGAGGACAAACGGGCAAAATATTTCAATTTGGAGGGCAGACTGCCCTATTACGTAAATAATAATATTGCCACTTACTCTACCATGTCATGAGGTGTTTTCAATTTGGACGTGATGTCCACACGCTGCTTCATAGTATCTGTATCACTATGGCACCGGTCCTGTGTGCACAGCGCCGAGCCAGCCGACGCTACACTGTCCATCCCGATGTCTGTTTTGTCGGATATAAAAACGCACAGCGGGCCCGGAATAGAAACAAGCACTTCATGTGCGACCTGTTTCACTTCCCCATAACTAACACCCTTCCCTCGCAGGCAGATAGCCCGAACTCAACCAGTCTCCTATTCTGTGTCTGGGCAAGCTAGCGTTGACAAGCTGCGCCCATAAGTAATCCGTACTGAACACACAGGCAGCAGAGAGAGGGGGGAGGAGGAGGCACAAGAGAGGCCCATGCACAGTAGCAGTGCACTCTTAAGGGGAAAAAAAGGTGCCATCTAGAACCTAAAAGGGTTTTTCAGAGAACCCTTTTTGGTTCCAGGTATAACCCCTTTGGTTCCATGTAGAACCCTTTCCACAGAGAATTCTACATGGAACCCAAAATAGTTCTACCTGGAACCAAAAAGAGTTTTACCTGGACAGCCAAAGAACTCTTTTGGAACCATTTTTTTTTTGTAAGAGTGTAGCGTTGAACTGAGAGAGCCAAATAAAATAGGTTTTTAGAGTACTTGTGAGTTATTTTAAAATCAATGAAGACGGTATTGGGAAAGGTTATAAAAGAGAAAATCCAAGCATGAATTAGGGCCAGTTGTAAACAGATTATATATAGGCCTAACATGGTGTAATAAAATATCACAGCTGTTTGCTAACATGGTTTATCACACTGACTGTACTTATCCAGTACTAAAACAGTGCTGCCCGCAGTGTCCACCTGGCCGAAGCCCACCCAATCCTTTAACCCTCAATCGCTCTGTCCATCTCTGGATTAGAGACCCACTGAGTAGGATACATCATAATCCATGCTGTACAGATCCCCTTCTCTTGCTCGCTCGCTCCCTCTCTCTCTGTAATCTGCTTTTCTGAGGTCCAGGAGTGCCTGCTGTAATCTCTTCAATTCATAGGGCAGGCAGGAGAGGGGGGGGGGGTGAAGAAGGGAGCAAGAGAAAGAACGAGAACATGTGAAGACGAGAGAGAAAAATAAAGAGGGGGCAAAGAAGATGGGATGCTCAAATCTGGTCCCTGGCCCATTCAACAGAAAGTAATTTACCAAAGAGCAGTGGTTGCACATCGTTGATGGGGAGAGATCAATGTTCTTTGGGCTAATTAGGTGAGTGGTGTTTTAGGCCTGTGCGCCGCACATTTTGCAGGTGAGGCCCTGTTCCAAACTATCTAGCAGAAAAATGGCTGAGTGGGAGGAGACCTGAGCCAAAACTCATTAGTCAACGTTAATCCAAACATAAATATGAACAGTGGGCGACGCCAAACACCTCAAATATAGGCTACAGAGAGACAATGGCCTGGCCTAAAGACAATTGATCTGCAGTTGTTTTTCTGTGTCGGTGGATTATCAACTGGGATTATGTGGCCAGCAGAGAGGGGAATGGGGGGGACGGTACAACGGCAATTACTCAATTAGATATCCGTCTGCCAAGCAGGTCAGGCCTAAACAGACAGGGAGGACATGTATCAGCTAGTAGTTTTCCCTTCACCTCAGTTAACTTAACCCCACTCTGCAGGTAATGTTTGACGAACTGTTGACAAAAAAAAAAACAGCCCAAGGGTGAAGAACATATGCCTAACCTACTTTTGAAATGTGATGGGTTTTAGTTGTTCAGTATCAAGTGTGCATGCAACAGTGGTGGAACTGAAGAAAACATGAACCCCTCCCCCACCCACCATATTATTGTCATCCATCCTCTGTTACCCAACAGATTAAGAAGAAATGTTACTAGGAAATTTACACGTCATGTTTGTCTTACATTAGCACTTTGTTAAACCGTCAAAGTGCAATCTTTAAGATGTTAACTGACTTCATGACTGTGGTGCTGAGATCTGATAGCCCAACACACAACAGTTGGCTATTTACTAGCCTTATATTGGAAGACGTTTCCGCACCGTCGCTCAGACTATCGCTACAATTATGCTACTGCTTAGACAGTTGTGCAGTCAGTGTTGTGCAAGTGACTGAGGTTTGATCACCACGGGAAAGTGCTTTTAAACCACTGAGGAATCCAACTTGGTCTCTGATAGATAAACACACAACACAGCTGTCCCCAACCAACAAAGTGTTGGGGTAAGACAAAAGGAGCCTATAGACTATGTAGCCTATCTGAGGTTAAAGGTATAGGTAATATCACCTTAGTAGACTAAGGCTAATATTTAGCCTAACTATCAAGTCTCTACAATAGGATGACTGGGAGATGTGGCTACACAGCATCTTGTAGGAACATGCCTCGCATAACATATCTCGCATTTCTCCACGTCAGACTGTTTCGCACACGAGTTGTTGGCCTCTGATTCGAATCAACTGCCACCCCCACTAAGCACCCTGAATACTCAACTGTATTAAAACTCATTATTTGCATTAGAATCCTTCCATGTTCTTCCAATGCAAATCGTTATTCAGATCCCCATGGAAATAAGCCGTCTGTTGAGACCACCACAGCGGCCACGCAGAAGTCATTAGCCTAACCATAACTGAAACGCCTTCATTGGCCTTAATCATCCGTTCCCGTCGGGGTGTGGCTGTCAATGGTCAATTATTCTCATCTACACTGTGGGTTTATTTCATGCAACAGGACAAAAACAATGGTAACCAAAAGACATGAAATGAACTGGCTAGTGTTTTAATGATATAAGAATACTGTGCCTCATTGTATTAATGCGTCCAGGCTAAATGGGAACGAGTACAAATAGTCTCAGGCCTAATAATTTCACGTGTCCACTCAGAGGGTCAGCAAAAAAAATATTCCAATTTAGAGTCAGTGTTACAAAACACTGGAATGAAACAGAAAATGCCTGGATTTCACCACAACTTGATCAACTGTATATATAGCCATTGATTCTTGACGATTACAACTTATGTCGTACCCCATTAGAACTGATATTAGCTTTTTTTTTTTTTTTATGTAAACCATGTAAAAGCAAAACTATAAATTTTGATAGCATTGATGGTCAGTCCTTATATCCATAGCACGGGCTATGAATTTAAAAGTGGTTACATTTATCCAGGCCCATCCCTTAGCTTTTTATGAAATCAGAGGCGGGGTGGCCACTTTGTTATTGTTTCAACTAATTAATATAGCTTTAACCACCTTATATAGAAAATACAGGCAGTATCATTAAGGAGCTGTAAAATTAATGTCAGAGGTCTATCTAAGTAATGTTTCATTAAACAAAACCTGGGCCAATAAAACTGGTTGGTAAATGAACAGGACAAGGGCACTGCTGTTAATGTGGAGCGGAGAGAGGAACACCCTCTGCCTGCCTGGATGGTCATTTAACAGGCTCACCGAGGACACTGCAGCACCACCAGAGACCCCCTCCAATTGGACAGAGGTGACATCAGACGAAGGGTGGGCTCCTATTGGCCGGCGGTGATGTCATGGATTCTAAGCAGGATGAGCGGTGCACACAAACCCGCCTCCCTGATCCTTGTGACTGACCAAGCAGAAGTGTCTCTCCCTCTCTGCTACAACATATAGATCTCTCGTTTCCCTAACATTTCATTTAGCCTACTCTCTTTTCAGCCTCATGCCTTTGTCTTCATATGCTTATTTCTCTCCCTCAAAATTTTACAATTTATCTAGAATAGAATTTAAGGTGCAGGCTTACTTCAATTATGGCGAGGTAGCACCTTTTATATTGTGACCTGGGCTAATGATTTTGTTCTCTGAAATATTATAAGAGCATAATGAACATGCTCCTCTGCCTGCCTGAACAAATCAAACTGTGACATAACCCAGATTGGAGTTCACCAGGACTAACAGCATAATCTGCCCTCTGCGGGTTTTAGTGCTTAACCAATAAGCCCTCTGCTGTGCCCTTTCCAAATAGTTGGCTTGTGGTGTGCCATTACAGAAAACTCCACTCCAATCGCTGTCAAACAACAGTGACATTTATTTTATCTGTGACACACCATTATCAGTCTCATCTAATGTAATATCAGTGAAGTATGTAGCCTGTGAATTCTCATTTAACCTAATGCTTAGATATAAAATACACTAAGTGCCTTAAGTTACAGTTCCCTGATTCAGTACATTACAAGGCCATGAACCAATGTGCTGCAGCTTGCAAATAACTGAGCCCATCCCTAGATGGGAGAGCCTTGAGGGGGGTCTGAGGTGAGTCTGCAGGGAACCTGAGGCCTCTGGCTGCCTGGCTGTCCTAGAGAGGAGATAGAGAGCAGAGCACTGACCTGCAGCTGTCCCAGTCAGACTCCCTGCTGAGCAGACTCCTGAGGGACCAGCGTGAACGATGGCCGAGAGACGAGCTACGTGACCAGGAGGTGCGAGACGACGGGGGTAGCAAGAGGTCCAGGGAAGGGCCCAGGACTGCGTCCTCCACATGGGGGGGCAAGAGGGGTGAAGGGAGAGGTGAGGGGCTTCTTTGAGGAGTTGCGCTCCCCTTCACCCTCTCCTCCTCAGTGCCGTTCCCCCGGGGTTTGGATGACTCCTCTTGTTCTCCATCGCTCCTCTTCTTGGTCCGGCCTCTGCTACGGTGGCGGCGGGGAGGCCGGGGGCTGGGAAAGTGGGACCAGGCCTCGGTGTCTGAGGACGGGGGGAGGATGTTCAGCGTGGGGATGGGGACGAGCTGGTTCACCCCGCTTTCTGGTCCGGCGGTGGCCAGCACAGACATGGTCATCATTCTCAGAGCAACTTCAGACCAATTGTTTTACTTCAAAACACCCCAATGAAGGTTTGCTGTGGCGAAGCAAATGATGCTGACACCAAGTCAGGATGTTGAGGAAGTTGGTCTGAGATCCGATCACAACTTCTGCTTTTTGGTACAAATCAATTGTCTGGTCCTAGACCTGCTAGGCTAACATTTGTGAATGTACCTCATGTTTCCAGTGACGTCTAGATGGTGCAGTATGAAAGATGCCATTATGGAAGGCAGGTTTTATTCTCCATGGTAGTGCAGGGCATGACAGTACTACACTAGGATATAGCCGTTTAGCTTCTCCTGCTAATTTCAGTCAATAATATTGCAGCAGGAAACCAGGGTGGGACCCTCATTGAATTAAAAAAGCTAATACAATGCAGTCTTCTCCCTCTCTAATATTTTCCAACTCTCCACCTCATGCTCTGTGCGTGGGGATTCTTTGCATCTTTTTGTCAGTAGTCTGTAGTTTTGTTCCTCACTTCCTCCTCTTCTGCAACTCTCCCCTCTGTCCGATGTCTCCGTCGATGTGCCTGCTCTCCCTCTTACCTTCAGCCAAGTTCACAGGGCGTGCAGTCTCACATTTGGTTTCATCATAGCAACAGTTGAACTTGCGGTGGGAGAAATAACGATCTATGTCCGGCTGTAGCAGGGGGCTGAGGAGAAGAGAGACTGTAGTATTGGCTAACAGTCTAATTCTCCCTTAATAGACAGAAAAAAACTAACATTGTAGAAGATCAATTTTCTGGACAAAAGATGATCCCGGTTACTTTGATACATGTTGATGTCTATTTCTATTGGTTTTGAGAGCTGACCTCAAATGGTATCAGGAAGTACTGAATGACACAGACAGCTTGTTTTGAATTATTGATCGTCAGAGAGACAGATCGATGGAAGTTATGTATTCCGTGTCCAATATCAGTGGTGTCTGATTGCTTTCGATGCATTGTTTGGTTGGAAATTGCTGTGAGGCAGATTTTGCAGCTTTGCTCCCTTCTGGTATTAAGTCAGTAAAAGTGATTATAGTGCGCACTTGGAGTCAAATGCTGAGAGATTACGCTATTAAAGCACTTTTTAAAAACAAAAAACATACACAATACGTACAACAATCCTTTATCCCATCTCAAAGATTAGCTCAAACACCCCAACAACACCGCCCCTCCTTCAAATCTCAAGGTCCAGCTCAACCACATTAACATCCCCTCTTTTCATTCTTAAAAGCTGCAATACCTAACTTTTGGGGCGACCCGACAAAAAATCACATAGGATGTCTAAGAAGCGGTAGATCTGTGCACTATTTCTATGCTCCCCGTTCTTAAGTTTCGTTTTTTGCATCTTTTACTTTTGGTTTTGTACACCAGCTTCAAACTGCTGAAAATACAATATTTTTGAGTATGAAAAATATATTTCAGCGGTTTAGATGGTACTATGATTCTCTACACTATACTCACTTGTTTTGTCACAAACTGAAATTAGGCGACCAGGAAATGGCAGAACGATTTTAATCGACAATGACAAACACAAAAATCAACTCTCTCAGCCAGACAGCACAGATGATGCAGAACATATGTTATATTGTCACAGACATGATAATATGTGTGTGTGTTTATTATCTAGCTTCTTTTGACCAATTCAATTTGTATAATTGTTTTTACCTTTACCTTTTTGTTTTTACCTTTACTTAGTCAGTTAAGAAGAAATTCTTATTTTCAATGATGGCCTAAGAACAGTGGGTTAACTGCCTTGTTCAGGGGCAGAACGACATATTTTTACCTTGTCAGCTCAGGGATCTTGCAACCTTTCGGTCCAAGTCCAATGCTCTAACCACTAGGCTACCTGCCGCCCGGCAGTGCAGGCACTCGTTTTAGTCAAGGCCCAAGCCCTACAGTCTATTTGGTCATCTGTTTGCATAAGAGAAATCTTGGCATGCTCTTGTTTGCTAATCCATGGTAATACTCGTGTGACACTCTCAATCTTTGCTTCACACACAGCCATATCTTGTAAACTAGCAATAAAAACACACCACAGAGATTCAGATTGGCTATAAACAATCATCAACAGCAAGGACTTCCCCAAATCATGTTTCCGTAGGTGCAATACTAGCCTGGCTCCAGTCTTAGAAGTTATGATGACACAAAACGCATGGGTAAAATAGGATCATGGCATAGATGACAACAATTTTGTTCAGGCAGGGCCAAGAAGTTATCAGTTGGGTTGCTATTATTTACAACTTCAACGTCGTCACGTCAACTTCAAAAGCTTTTCAATACAGTAACATTATCCAGTCTGTATTCAATACAGTCTGTCTAGTTAGCTAACGTTAGATATCTAGTCTTTGGTTGGTACAATAAAAATACACTATTGTAACTAACTTAGTTAGCTAAAAGTAGCCTAGCTAACTGGCTTGCCAAGCTTTCAATATCTTCAGAGCCTATGAGGAAGTTGCCAACAACGTGATTCTACATCTCCTGCATTGATTGCTGTTTGGGATTTTAGGCTTGGTTTCTGTCTAAGCACTTTGTGACATCTGCTGATGCAAAAAGGGCTTTGTAAATACATTTGACTGATTGCACAAAACACACTTTAACCGGTTAACATTTGCATTCAGTTCCTACCTCCCATTTGATGAATTTCCCCCATTTCGATTATCTTGCTCGGCTTCGAAAACAAGCCGAGCGACAGTGCGAGGAGCGATATTAAAATCCACATTTTCACAGGATCCCATCAGCAGCATCCTTTTGAAATATAAAACCCTCCACTCCTGCTGCCAACACACCAGGCAGCTCGCCAAAATAGACCTGACTGACAAGATAGGTAGCTAGCTAAAACCAAACTTCCTTGCTAAATATACACGTAGCTAGCTACTGGTGGAACATAGAAGCAGTCAACGTATTGTTTATTCCAACATTTGCCTAGTTGAAGCGAGCTAACTGTTGGCTAGTTAGCTAACAACACCATTAGCTAATTATGCTAACGACGTCGTAAACCAGCTAGCTAAGTACCGGGTAACGCGGTTCGTTGTCTGCTGGTCTGACGTTAACTGGCTTGCTAACACTAGCTACATTGCTTGCTGGTATTTATTGTGCTTTTATCTTGTTGTCTTATAGGGGAAACTTTAATGTTTCCCATTTTTGTGTCTAGCACTTTTGGCTAAATAACTTCTGCAAGACAATAAGCGATCGAAGCGGAATCTCAACAGAGCCAAACAAAAACTTTGAAGAGGGGGGCATCAACAGTCATATATATTAGTATATTTCCTGACTACTTCTAAAATGTAACATTATGATTCGAAGCAACACAAATATCTCACTGTGGGTTGATTTTTATGCTTTAAAATATTGCTAAATAATAATACATTGTTACATAATAATTTTTAATTATAACCCTTTCCCCAAAACTTGTGGTACAGTCTGGTGATAAGAACGCTGGATGACAAATAACGGGTTCTCATGATGATTGGAGCACTTTAAGCGAATCAAACGAAGCTATATCCTAGTAGGGCGGGCTTAAAACGGTGAAACTTTATTCAGCCGCAGGTGACTGAATCAACGCCATCTCAACGATCAACACTAGAATACAAATTGCATGGATAGCGCCCACAACAATCTGTCAATCTGTAATGCCTCTCAATTAATGACTTAATACCATGGGAGCTGTTTAAACCATGTCCAATAATGCAGATAGAAATGTATAGATGAAGGCCGGGAATAGACTTGTTGCGCCCTCTTGTGATTCAAGTGTGTGCAGTCACAATAATGATATGCAAAATAATGGACTTAAGCACGCTTAAAATTTCACACAGAGGAAAAGTACAACAAAATACACATATTTAAATTATTATGAAACAACCTTGATATTATTGATTAATATAGGTTTATTAGTCCGGATCTCACCTTTATGAGGTAGGTCACAGTGGTCCACCATTGCTGCAACGCTTGTGTGTGTATGCTGCTATCGGCTACTCTCTCTCTCTCTGAGCTGTAACTGATTAATTTCGGGCCGAGCTGAGAGATACGATATCCATGCAGTCGAATACTTTGCGGCTGCAGGCGCCTGGGTGAAGGACAGGTCACCTTGTTCTGGTAGAAGACTGAAAGCAAGAAGGGGATATTGACAAGGAACAAGAGCATTTGGTTTCACCACTTGGACATTCTATCAGAGAAACAACAGACAATACAGTAACCTATGTTTTATAATAATAATTAATAAAACTGAGAATTTTAGAAGCCTAACAAGATGTATGTATAAATGTATAATATTTAGGTTAATATGAAAGTGCAATGGTCAACAACAGGTCAATATTTGTGTATGACATCTAGACAGGGGCAGAGACATGGACAGTGTTCATGCACGTGACAATATTTACTTACAATATGCTCTCTCTGCTCACCCTCGTTTCCATGTGTAGGCATATATTATATAAGTACCTGTGTAACTAGGCTATAACATTGTTGTCTTAGCCGTTACCTCAAAAACTTGTGAAAAGTTTTTCAAGAAATAGACTGCTCAGTATACATTTTGTCTACATCATGATTGATACTTCAGGAACAAATGGGCTACAGGGCTGTATGTAAAGTGCAAAGAAATATCAAATCAATAAAATACGTTGGTGTGTTCGTTTGTTACATTTAATATGATAAATAAACCACTTTAAATTTAAACAAATCTATCACACTATTATACGTCCATACCTGAATAATGTTGCTGGTAAAAGCTGCTCTTCTCACAGGGGTTTATTAGTTTCACTCGAGCTTCAGTTTATCAGACTATTTTACGAGACAATTATTCAGAAGAATAGCCAATAGTGGTCGCAATTACTTTGCATTTTCAGAATTCCCTCTTTGTTTTACATCTTCGCGCTTCATGGTATTTTACATCCGGTTATAAACACCTGGACAGCTCCAGTTCCATGGTGCCAACGACTCAAGGAGAATCCGAGTTTATGCCTGCGCAAACCAGGTCACGGAGAGATGTGTTGCTGAACGCTTCCCTTCGCAGAATGGGGAACTAGAAACCAGATCTGGGCTAAAAATAAAAAACACCAGCATGTGTGGTTTGGAATAGAGGGTAGGTGTGTGTGTGTGTGTGTGCGCGTGTGTGTGTGTGTGTGTGTGTGTTCTATACAGGAGTGGTGAAAGCAACATAACAAATGGATACCCCCCCCCCCCTCTACATCAACAGGCATCAGTTTTCATACACAACTGTTAACTGTTTATCATGAGTCAATATTTGCTTTAAAGCTTTAATGTTGTCAACCCTCAAGGTCTAAGTAAACCTGTGTGTGTGTGTGTGTGTGTGTGTGTGTGTGTGTGTGTGTGTGTGTGTGTGTGTGTGTGTGTGTGTGTGTGTGTGTGTGTGTGTGTGTGTGTGTGTGTGTGTGTGTGTGTGTGTGGTTGCATCACATGAGAATGTCCTAGACATACAAATAAGACCTAGACATTCGATGACAGAGATGAATTGCATGAATCTCTTGTTTTTGCCCATATCAAATTACTGTACATCATAGAGCACATTTCATTAACCAGCTGAGATTTCCTCACATAACAAATACACTTGAAAACATGTGAGGTAGACATGTGTACATACAGACAAGGTAGAGAGGTGATGGATGGCATGGTATTAGATCCTCATAGGCTATCTGCTCCTTGGGTCTTTTTGTCATTATGTTGTCCTTCAGTCATCTGTTTTGTGGACCTTGCCTTCTATTGCAATAGCCTTGTGTTTCCAAGTAATTTTGCATTGAATGAGCTTCAGATTCCTGATAACAGATATCTGATGACATCTGATACATCTTGTTGATGCTGAGTCAACCCTGCCTGTGCATCAGACTGACAGTTGAAGAAAGTGTTGCTTTTGCCAAGGAAGTTATTAGAAATATAATATAATAACTTCATTTTCCATCCCACTTCTGACACTACTAGGAAAGGCCAACAATGACAAATACATTCATGGATTGTTTGATATTCTGGAACATTATAGAGTTGTGCATCATGTGTGTCCTATAAGCAAACTATAGACAGGCACACATTTGAATACACATACGCATGTCTGTATCTTGCCTCATTTGCTTAACAAATTTGACATTATGTCACATTTCCTGGTCAGTGATAGTGAAATGAATACTTATTTGTAGATTTTTTTCTCTCAACTTAGAGTGTGGGCAAAATGTTTATCAAAATAACCATCCTTCATAACCAAACTGTTAATTGGGCAATGTGCATTACAACTGCAGTTTCATTACTGCCTATAGGGTCCATCTATTCTCAGAGATTAAAACCAGAATGATCATTGACATTGATTAAATCAAAACCATAGGCCACTGAAAGAATCCAAACAAATAACTATTTAATTGATTGATAAAATAAGAATAGGTTGTTGGTTAAAACAAAGCTTAAATGATGTGTACAAGAAACAGCCCCATATGGTAATTAGTTGGCTATGATTTGCATTAGAAAGGTTTGGTTGGCTTGGCTATCATGCAATAGTACATTGATTTCAACTTCTCTTTGGCCTTAGCCTGGGTGCGCTAAAACTGTTGGACATTCAAGACAGGCATGTATTCACACGGTCTAAAAATAGCATTGTAAAATACGAACTCATACTGTGTAGACTAGAGTGTAGGCTGGAAACTGCATCGATGGCTTCTGTGTTGTTATTATTCGCGTAGCTTGAAGCAAATTAATAAGTAATAGACTCCGATTAATTGATAGAGATCATACATAAACTTCAATCCGTTTTGATCTGAACAGTTATCATTTGGAAATGTCAAACTAACTCTGATTAAGCGGGAAATCAGAACATGCCAGAATAAGGTAGAAAAAGTATTGATTAACAATGGCGAAGTTAACAACATAGCAACCTATTGGAAATTAGTTCACTCCGTTTCATGCAAGAAGAAACTCGTGGGGAGTAAAGCAAGAAAATTAAAATAGGGGGATTTTATTCAATTCATTTGCTGGCAAGAGTTTTGGAAGAAAAATGATACAACAGTTATTATCGTCACTCCTGGTCTTTGTTCTTTGTGGTAAGTTTTCCCTTAAAAAAATTGAGACCAAAAAGATAACGAATCAGCCTGCATAACATACTATAAGGCTATGGCCTAATGCAAAAGTCAAGTGTGTACTGCTGTTATAAAATGATATGTAGCCGACAAAAATTTAAAATTTTAGCTTGGTTATTATATTATACATAATTATAATTATCAATACGATGTATTGTTCCTGATCATGTTATTGTTGTTGTTATTTATAACCCCACTGATCTTGGGCGAGTATTTCATCATCATGTCAAACTGCTGTCTAATTCCTTGCTCTTCTCTCTTCTGGCCCCAACTCCCCACTCCTCTTACTCTGCCTCTGGCATCATGATCCCCTGGTTACCCAAGTGCCACATTGTCATGGGGGCTGTGCAGAGGTGGACTCCATGACAGAGGCGGTGGCCGGGGAGAGCTTCCTCATGGGCTGCATCTCCTGTAAGAGGAGAGAGGAGGTCCAGGCCCATACCACGGTTGACTGGCACTTCAGAGCCACAGGAGAGGAGGAGTATATCCACGTAAGTAGGCCTACTACATACTGACTAGCTGTAAAGTGTATTATGTATTAATTAGTGTGTATTATGTAAGTGTATAATGTTTTTGTAAAGTGTAATGAAACTTGTTAAATGCACTGTAAATAAAATGGGACGTGACTACCAAGACAATAGAAAGGCTAAAAATGACAATATGGAACAATTTGGTATAGAGGAATGCATGTATAATACCGTGGGTGAAATATTACGTAATTTATCATCTGGGAGTGTATAAACACTGTGTGGGTGTTCTACTTTCTTTTAAGATCTTTCACTATGACCACCCACACCCCAACACCCTCCACGGGGACTTTAGTGACCGGCTAGAGTGGCAGGGAACAATGGGGAGTAAGGATGTACAGATAGGAGCCGTCTTCATTCACAACGTCACGTTTAATGACACAGGGACCTACCACTGCACCTTCCAGCGCACCCTCTTCCTCCCATTGGATAATGAATATATCACAGTGGAAAAGGAGGTGGAGCTTACTGTGGTGGCCGAAGGTAATGGGGATCCCTCCCAGTGAACAATGTTTCTACTATCTCTTGCTTTTTAAATCAATCTCTCTTTAATGGTCTTTGTTGTGTATGTGACAAACTCCTGAAGTTCTTCCTTCATGTTTTTCAGTCAGTCTGACCACGCTGTATATTTAGATTCTTTTCCCTCTTAGTAAAAAAACAATGCATCTTATGTAACACACGTTTATGTGATAATAGGATGAGCCCCAAAATACTGTTAAATATCCACATTTCCTTTTCTTACTTCCTCATCCCTACCTATTTAAAAATGAGGCCCGTTAACCATACTTAAAAGTATTCAGATTCACCTTGAACTCTACATGCACTCTATAGAAATGAATGTATACAGTAAAGTACACATGATCTCTGCAAAGCACTCCCTTTCCTCCTCCCAGCCAATCGGGAGCTGTTGTCGGTGGTGTCAGAGATCATGATGTACGTGCTAATCGTGGTGCTGCAGCTGTGGATGATCGTGGTGCTGATTCACTGCTACAACAAGATCTGGGCTGAACACGAGGCGCGGGATGCCCGCAAAGCCTTGAGGGCCCAAAAACTGGCCCTAATAAAAGAGTGAGAGCCAGTCTTAAGTATTTGCTAATGTATACTTTATAATGTGCAAATGTACACGCCATAGAGATTGTGTAATTTGTGAATCAAAGGATGTCTATGGTACATATTCTCCATTCTACTCTATACCAGATACTGTAACTTCACTTTCTCTGTCATTATTTCTCTCTCGTCATCCCTCCATCTCTTTTACTTCCTGACCATTAACTCAGTCAATTTTTTTGACATTTCCAGATCTTTAGACTCAAAGGACAATTGTGATGGAGTGCTTCTGGAGTGACTTGTTTCAGTGAGTTTGTTTTGAAATCCTCTCACATGATTGAAAGTGTGATTTTATAGACTTGATTGTACCGTATATATGATTTTAGACCGCTGACTGTGGAGAATACATTTTATTACTTTCCCTATTCTAAATTCGGACACATTTCACTGGAATCAAAAGCTTTTTTGCATTGCTATTCTTAAAGCAGATGTTTGATCTTGATGTATTTTGTTTGTGTGTATCTAACAGGTAAACATCAAAGATGGAGAACTCTGTCACAAGCAACTGTTACCATTACACTACAAGGCTATTATATCATAGAAATATAATTTGAATGTCTTAGCATAGTGTGTAACACATGCAGTTTACAATGTACTTGATTTACTGTACGAGGTAGTTGCAGCTGATGTGAGTGGTGATTAGATTAACAGATGGTGCCGAATATCCTTAGTGTGTCAACTCAACAGAGAATGTCATCACGTGATAGATCAACAGTTCTGACAAAGCTCTGATTACAGATAGTTCCACCTGAGCTACATAGAAAGCTTTGGCAGGAACAACCGTGCATCTACATAGGTCTCATCTGCAACCATGTTATTACAAAAAAATGTAATCGCTTTAGAGATATTTTCACAAGTATGTGGTATATTTTCACAACTCTTAGAACAAAATACCAAACTGGTCACACTTGTAATGCAGCAAGTCTTTCATTCAAAACCTGTCATTGTGCATCCATTTGGATTATAAACATCTCTCACCACACAGCCATTGATTCAAGTTTATTGTGAAATGTTTATTGGTTGAAAATAACCTAAACACAACAATATCTTTTCAAATGAGTGTTTTTAATTACCAGTTAATCCAATAGCAAACAATGCAACTCAGAAGTTCTGAAAGTAATATGTTACAGTACTGTTAATTACAGTAGATTCACAGTTTTCACATTAGGCAATACACTTACATTACCCAACAAAATTGACAGAAAATGTATCCAATGTGTGACCAAAGGTGTGATCAATGAAAACATCCTCTACAATCATTCATGCACATTTAAAAATATATATAATTGCAACATAGATGTACTGTCTGTAATCAAATGTAAGAAATTAAATGAAACAAATTAAATTAAAATGAAACAACGTTTAGCATGCATTAATTTGCATCAAGCCTGTCTTGTGCATTTGGCCATAAATTCTCATCCACATCACAGTGAATGTCATTGTTCATGCATTGCGGTAAAAACCTTTTGGTAAGGCAAATCCAAGCTTCATATTGGTCTGAAATGATGTTGTCACCTGCCTCATCCATGGCCGGAAGGAGGGTGGCACGCTCCTGGGGAAAGCGATCGTACACCTACCACCATGCTGAAAATAATTCCTCAATAGGGTTGAGGAAAGGAGAGTATGGGAGCAGGTATAGGGTCACAAATCAAATTGTATTGGTCACATACACATGGTTAGCAGATGTTAATGCGAGTGTAGCTAAATGCTTGTGCTTCTAGTTCCAACAGTGTAGTAATATCTAACAAGTAATCTAACAATTCCACAACAACTACCTAATACACACAAATCTAAGTAAAGGGATGGAATAAGAATATGTACATATAAATACATGGATGAGCGATGACCGATCGGCATAGGCAAGATGCAATAGCTGGTATAGAATACAGTATATACAGTTGAAGTCGGAAGTTTACATACACTTAGGTTGGAATCATTAAAACTCGTTTTTCAACCACTCCACAAATTTCTTGTTAACAATCTATAGTTTTGGCAAGTCGGTTAGGGCATCTACTTTGTGCATGACACAAGCCATTTTTCCAACAATTGTTAACAGACAGATTATTTCACTTATAATTAACTGTATCACAATTCCAGTGGGTCAGAAGTTTACACACACTAAATTGATTGTGCCTTTAAACAGCTTGGAAAATTCCATAAAATTATGTCATGGCTTTAGAAGCTTCTGATAGGCTAATTGACATAATTTGAGTCAATTGGAGGTGTACCTGTGGATGTATTTCAAGGCTACCTTCAAACTCAGTGCCTCTTTGCTTGACATCACGGGAAAATCAAAAGAAATCAGCCAAGACCTCAGAAAAAATAATTGTGGACCTCCACAAGTCTGCTTCATCCTTGGGAGCAATTTCCAAATGCCTGAAGGTACCGTGTTCATCAGTACAAACAATAGTACGCAAGTATAAACACCATGGGACCACGCAGCCATCATACCGCTCAAGAAGGAGATCCGTTCTGTCTCCTAGAGATGAATGTACTTTGGTGCGAAAAATGCAAATCAACCTTGTGAAGATGCTGGAGGAAACACATACAAAAGTATCTATATCCACAGTAAAACGAGTCCTATATTGACATGACCTGAAAGGCCGCTCAGCAAGGAAGAAGCCACTGGTCCAAAACCGCCATAAAAAAGCCAGACTACGGTTTCCAACTGCACATGAGGACAAAGATTGTACTTTTTGAGAAATTTCCTCTGGTCTGATGAAACAAAAATAGAACTGTTTGGCCATAATGACCATCATTATGTTTGGAGGAAAAAGGGCGAGGCTTGCAAGCTGAAGAACACCATCCCAACCGTGAAGCACGGGGGTGGCAGCATCATGTTGTGGGGGTGCTTTGCTGCAGGAGGGACTGGTGCACTTCACAAAATAGATGGCATCATGAGGCAGGAAAATGATGTGGATATATTGAAGCAACATCTCAAGACATCAGTCAGGAAGTTAAAGCTTGGTCGCAAATGGGTCTTCCAAATGGACAATGACCCCAAGCATACTTCCAAAGTTGTGGCAAAATGGCTTAAGGACAACAAATTCAAGGTATTGGAGTGGCCATCACAAAGCCCTGACCTCAATCCCATACAAAATTTTTGGGCAGAAGGAGGAGGCCTACAAACCTGACTCAGTTACACCAGCTCTGTCAGGAGGAATGGGCCAAAATTCACCCAACTTATTGTGGAAAGCTTGTGGAAGGCTACCCAAAACAATTTACCCAAGTTAAACAATTTAAAGGCAATGCTACCAAATACTAATTGAGTGTATGTAAACTTTTGACCCACTGGGAATGTGTTGAAAGAAATAAAAGCTGAAATAAATCATTCTCTCTACTATTATTCTGACATTTCACATTCTTAAAATGAAGTGGTGATCCTAACTGACCTAAAACAGGGAATTTTTATTTGGATTAAATGTCAGGAATTGTGAAAAACTGAGTTTAAATGTATTTGGCTAAGGTGTATGTAAACTTCTGACTTCAACTGTACATATGAGATGAGTAATGCAAGATATGTAAACATTATTAAAGTGGCATTATTGGACCCATTGGGGCGGTATGCAAATTGAAGTGTGTCTAGGGTGACAGGTAAGGTGGAGGTGATATGATCCTTGACTAGTCTTTCAAAGCACTTCATGATGACAGAAGTGAGTGCTACTGGCGATAGTCATTTAGTTCAGTTACCTTTGCCTTCTTGGGTTCAGGAACAATGGTGGCCATCTTGAAGCATGTGGGGACAGCAGACAGGGACAGGGAGAGATTGAATATGTCCGTAAACACAGCAACCAGCTGGTCTGCGCATGCTCTGAGGACGCAGCTAGGGATGCCGTCTGGGCCGGCAGCCTTGCGAGGGTTAACACATTTAAATGTCTTACTCACGTCGGCCACGGAGAAGGAGAGGGGGGGCCCGTAGTCCTTGGTAGCGGGCCACGTCGGTGGCACTGTATTATCCTCAAAGCGGGCAAAGAAGGTGTTTAGTTTGTCTGGAAGCAAGACATCGGTGTCCGTGACGTAGCTGGTTTTCTTTTTGTAGTCCGTAATTGCCTGTAGACCCTACTACATACGTCTCGTGTCTGAGCCGTTGAATTGTGACTCCACTTTGTCCCTATACCAACATTTTGCTTTTTTGATTGCCTTGCGGAGGGAATAAGTACACTGTTTATAGGTCGGCCATATTCCCAGTCATCTTTCCATGGTTAAATGCAGTGGTTCGTGCTTTCAGTTTTGTGCAAATTCCGCCATCCATCCACAGTTTCTGGTTAGGGTAGGTTTTAATAGTCACACTGGGTACAACATCTCCAATGCACTTCCTTATAAACTCAACTCACCGAATCAGCGTATAAAATCGATGTTATTCTCTGAGGCTGCCCGGAACATTTCCCAGTTCACGTGATCAAAACAATCTTGAAGCGTGGATTCCGATTGGTTAGACCAGCGTTGAATAGTTCTAGTCACGGGTACATCCTATGTGAGTTTCTGCCTATAGGACGGTTGGAGCAAAATGGAGTCTAGGTCAGATTTGCAGAAGGGAGGGCGGGGGAGGGCCTTGTATGCATCGCAGAAGTAGCAGTGATCCAGTGCATTGCCTACATGAGTGCTACAATCAATATACTGATAGAATTTAGGTAGCCTTGTTCTCAAATTTGCTTTGTCAAAATCCCCAGCAACAACAAATGCAGCCTCAGGATATATGGTTTCCAGTTTGCATAGAGCCCAGTGAAGTTCCTTGAGAGGAGGGATATACTTGGCTTTGATAATAACCGACGAGAATTCTCTTGGGAGATAATATGGTCGGCATTTGATTGTAAGGAATTCTAGGTCAGGTGAACAAAGGGACTTGAGTTCCCGTATGTTGTTATGATTACACCATGAATCGTTAATCATGAAGCATACACCCCCGCCCTCCTTCTTCCCAGAGAGATGTTTATTTCTGTCAGTGCGACGCATAAAGAATCCCGGTGGCTGTACCGACTCCGACAACATATCCAGAGAGAGCTATGTTTCTGTGAAACAGAGAATATTACAATCCTGGATGTCTCTCTGGAAAGCAACCCTTGCCCTAATTGCGTCTACCTTGTTATCTGGACCTTGGCGAGTAATATACTCGGAAGCGATGGGTGGTGTGCACGCCTTCGAAGTCTGACCAGGAGGCCGCTCCGTCTACCTCTTCTGTGGCGACGTTGTTTGGGTCAGCCTCTGGAATCAGATCCAATGTCCTGGTTGGTGGTCAGAACAAAGGATCCACTTCGGGAAAGTCGTATTCCTGGTCGTAAAGTTGGTAAGTTGACGTTGCTCTGATATCCAATAGTTCTTCCCGGCTGTATGGAATAACACTTAAGATTTTCTGGGCTAACAATGTAAGAAATAATACATAAAAAAAATGAAATACTGTATAGTTTCCTAAGGACTAGAAGCGAGGCGACCATCTCTGTCGGCGCCATCTTTGTTTGGGCCCGAAACCATGCCTGACCACCTTTGCATGCTGGAACCCCTTTGCATGCTGGAACCTGACCAGTGGCGACCCGTCATTCAGGGCAGAAAAAAAAAAGAATACTAAAATATATAAACAACTATTCTTTTTTTTCAAATATCATTGAGTCAATAAAGCCGCATACACAAATGGTCTCTTTTTTGTTTTCTTGAGAAAGGCAGCTCCAAAATGTAGGTGTTTCAGCCTAGCTCAGTGCTTTCTGTGGTGGTGGGGCGAGCCAGCAAAAAGTTAGGAGCATTGCTCCTTGATTGGCTCAGTGTTCTGTCACTCATGGGGACACTACGTCATTGCCAAGTTTAAGTCCTTAGTAAGGGTAGACATCCAAAAATGCAGCCTTTGGGTCCTGCCATAGATATATATTACAAGTGCCCGTCCAAGATGGCTCAAGGTCATTGGCCACAGATAAAATAACGTAAAATCACGTTATATGTACAGTAGCTTTGATTGGACTGATCATGTCAACATCTTACTTTTAAAGTCTTAGCTCGCCGTCATCATCATGAATCAAGTCGACAATACACTGGCAAATAATTTTTAATCTTTGTCATGTGAAGAGAAATAATGAAGAGAAATTATAGATAAAACGTATCGGTTCTCATCGGCAATTGGATATAAAGATTACACAACAAGTTGAAAATTGCAAATTCAACAATGAGTCGTTTGGAAGGAATCAGTGGCTAACTGCAAGCATTGGAAAGCAACCTCTAGCCTGCTATTCAATGGCGTGGCTGTGTTTTTTCCCGAGTTCCCACCATAAATCCAGAGAATGCCAGACTTTGATGACAAAATTTGCCCACAAAGAACCGCCGTGCCACTTTCATGTTTAAGTGAACACATCACAAGCCAAGGTGAGTCCAATAATGTATTGTATGCTGCTGCATAAATTACATAATATGCAAGGGAGATAGTTTTACTTTCTTAGCTACAGTATACATAAGTGTATGTTGTGTAGTAAGCTGTAAGTAGCCCATGTGCCTCACCCTAATAATTTGGTCTATTTTCACCTCTTAATTTCACCTAACATTACTGTTCTGACTCGGTGGTGCTGCACACGTAGCCTATAACCTGTTTTTGAAAAATGTAATTTAATATTGTAAGAGGTTTCATTGTCAGCTTATATGCCCCCTTTATCATACGGTTCTGACTTGGTGTACAGGGAAAATACTGTAAGAGCAGCCCATGTTCTGCATTCTGTTGATGTACATTTCAAAAGTGCTGAACACATAGTTATATTGACTATGTCCGTCTCATTAATGTCTTAATCTGAAAGGATCGACGCAGGAGATGAGAAGCAGGTACTGGGAGTGAAGGGTTATTAACTGACGGACACAAAACAGCGTCTGGACAGGAACACATAACAACGATTAATGCAGACACAGGGAACACCACAGAGGAACAGGCAGATATACAGGGGCAATCAACCACGTGAAGGAGCCCAGCTGAGTCCAATGAGCGGTGCTGCGCGTAATGATGGTGACTCATGCGTGTAAAGACGAGTAGCCTGGCGCCCTCGAGCGCAAGGGAGGGGGAGCGGGAGCAGGCGTGACATAATCAAAATTAGGAAATGCCTCTTGTCCGCTCATCGTTCCCGTATGCTAAATTTTGTACATCACAATTGTCAGTAGAAACCACATTTGTTTAAGCAACTCAACCATATCAGCTATGTTTTTTAAAAAGGCAGTAAACGAGGCTGAATTAATTGTTTCGCTGCCAGACAAGGCTCCGCTAATAGCAAGGTGTAGCGGTGGAAAGGATTCACTCCATTGTCCTGGAAAGAAAGCTCTGCTGTTGGGACAGGCATAGGCGGAAATCCCAGGGGGGACGGGGGGGACACGACCCCCCCATCTTGGGAAAAATATGATTTGTCCCCCCCAATATATCACTGTAAACATAACTATGTAATTTCAATAATATTAATAATACGCAATGAAAGCACTTGTGCTGATTATAGACACTTAATAGCGCGTTTTTAAGTTTCAAAAGATTGCGACCCCCCCCGCCCTTTGCCTCACAATGGTTTGATCCACTGCCAGTTCTTTAGCTGGCAAGGTAATCGAGGGTTCGTATCTACTGTCCGAAAGGGACATGTACGTAACTGACGTGAGGTTAATCCAGTCAATCCATAGCAGGTCCATAGCACTGTTATTTATTTATTTTTATGTTGGCAGGGTTCACACTGATCCAAGATCAGCATGCAGCTGTAGTGCTTCGACGTCCCTGTGATAAGGTTAGCGATAAACTGAAGTCCAAACTGAACAGAACAGAACTACACTCTCTTCTACCATTGTCTTAAATATATATAATGATCTCGTTGCAAAATATAAATTATCGCTAGTGAACTTTTTTTTATTTTATTTCACCTTTATTTAACCAGGTAGCAAAGATTATAGCAAACACACAGAAACGGAATTGGTGCTCGCTAGCTTTACAAATTCAGCTATTGTTGGAAGCCAGCCAATATGAAACAAACTATTAAAATTACAAAAGGTTGCAGCATGTGTTGTGTAAATGTGTGTGTGCAGCTAGGCCAGCCAGTCAGGTAGAAAAATGGCAGAAAAAAAGTAAGAAGACGGACATCAGAGTATTTGTCAGTACACCAAAACGCATAGTAAGAACTCTAGTAGCCTAATATCTCAAAGACTAGTTGATAAAATGTTCATAAGAAAGAAGTGAAATGCTAATGGAAATGTTTCACAATGATGTCATTAGGCAGAGCAGGCAACAGATGGCACACAGACAGCAGAGCTGGGGACAGATATGCAGGGACAGATTGGCAGAGACAGGGAGTCTCAGGTAAGTTTGTTGAGTCTTTGTTTGGCAACATTATGAAAGGTTCTCAATTTTTTTGACTTGTAAAATAGGGACATAATTGGAAAATGCCATGGATACCCCCACTCTCAACTTAAAGTGGTGACTAAACTAAGATTTGTTTACGGCAATGGTATTGCTGTTGTGATTAATTGTGTAGTTTTGGGTACCGGTAGTTAGGAGTACGGCAAACACCTTATTTATTTTCTAGGAGACAGACTGTGAGTCAGTTAGGGTGGTGAAAGGGAAAGAGCCAGGGAGAGAGACTTCAGAGGACAGTGTCACAGCCACGGCAGGACCAAGTGTCACCCTTGTTGCCAGCAGCACCAGTATAGGGGACAGTGGCACAGCATTGTCCAGTTACCACAGTGATGGCACAAAACCATATCAGCCACACCCACAATTTATAGAACCGCAAACTCTTGCCAACAGAGTGTTGACGTTTCAAGAGAGATGGTTTCGCGATTTCCCCTGGCTACATTATAATCCATCAATAAAAGGAGTGTTGTGTTTTCACTGTAGCCAAGGGTTTTCAAGCCAGCCATCTTTTGGCCAAAGAGCAGATGCTGCCTTCATTAGTGCAGGATTTAGGAACTGGAGAAAAGCCATTGAAAAATTCACAGCACATCAAAACTGCCAAACCCAACGCCACTTTGTAATTGTAACAGCACACCAGCTAAATCCAATCAGTGTCCAGTTATCCAGCGCGTGGGGTAAACAGCAGGATGACGCAAGGCATTGCTTGATGAAAATTGTTAGTTCGGTGCGGCATGTAGTAAGACAGGGACAAGCCTTTAGAGGCCACACGGATGACAGTGGGAATTTATACCAGATTTTGAAACTTAGGGCAGAAGAGGATGATCCCATTTTACTGAAGTGGTTAACAGAGCGTACCACAATGTACACAGGCCCCAAAGCACAGAATGAAATTCTGAACATCATGGCCAATAGTCATTCGAGGCATTGCAGCTGAGATTAGGTCTCTTCCGATTGTACAATTTTCATTAATTGTTGATGGTACTCAAGATGTCTCTGGTGCTGAACAGGAGAATGTCTGTCTGCGTTATGTTGACCATGACCATGTCCCTCACAAGGAGTTTATTGGGCTATACAGGGTGTCGGAGACAACAGGCGAGGGCATTGCGAAAGTGGCAACTGATGGGTTGTTGAGGAAACCCGCAAACATATGCTCGGTTCTTTTGTTCAGTAGTGTGTATAGCAGTGGTTCTCAACCTTTTTGGGGTACCTCCACCCCCTCTATATTATATGTAAACTTACTGGAAACCTTGTGGTACTGACTACATTCATTACACTTTTTTATTTCACGGACCCCTTGCAATTAGTCCATGGACCCCTGTTTGAGAACCCCTGGTGTAATTGATATTTGTTCTTTTGTTTAGTAGTTTTCAGTACACTTACAAATTATTTATTTCATGTTATTTTATTTAAAATTGCATACTTTGTGCGACATACTTGTCCATAGCTGCTGTTTGAAGAGTTGAGACACTGACTGAAGGATATTTTGTTTGATTTATTTGGGTTTTTCATTGAAGTAGTTATTTTGCTTTTAGAACTGTACTTATTTTAAGCTTTTTGTTCTTGCAAAGATATTGTAGTAGACTCAGGCCAGGTTCACATATTTAATGACTATATAAATGTATCAGAAAAAGTCAAATTAAAAGGTCAATTCAATACGGAGACCAACTTTGTGATGGTTCTCAATGGAGATTCTTTTAGATGTGATCTCACCATGTTCATTGTATTTATGAAAACTACACCCATACAGTGTACAGTACCATTGTCACCTACTGACCTTTCTTGATATTGCTGGTTGTAAGTACGAATACCTGCATACATACTGGACTGGTAAGCAGCACTGCTATAACTATTATTAGTAGTAGAATTATAATGATTTAAACATTTGAACAAGTTGGGAAAACCCTTCAGTTAACTACTGTACCTATCAATTATCCAGTTGTAGGAATTATGGTTCCTCAATATACAGTGGGGAGAACAAGTATTTGATACACTGCCGATTTTGCAAGTTTTCCTACTTACAAAGCATGTAGAGGTCTGAAATTTTTATCATAGGTACACTTCAACTGTGAGAGACGGAATCTAAAACAAAAATCCAGAAAATCACATTGTATAATTTTTAAGTAATTAATTTGCATTTTATTGCATGACATAAGTATTTGATCACCTACCAACCAGTAAGAATTCCGGCTCTCACAGACCTGTTAGTTTTTCTTTAAGAAGCCCTCCTGTTCTCCACTCATTACCTGTATTAACTGCACCTGTTTGAACTCGTTACCTGTATAAAAGACACCTGTCCACACACTCAATCAAACAGACGCCAACCTCTCCACAATGGCCAAGACCAGAGAGCTGTGTAAGGACATCAGGGATAAAATTGTAGACCTGCACAAGGCTGGGATGGGCTACAGGACAATAGGCAAGCAGCTTGGTGAGAAGGAAACAACTGTTGGCGCAATTATTAGAAAATGGAAGAAGTTCAAGATGACGGTCAATCACCCTCGGTCTGGGGCTCCATGCAAGATTTCACCTCGTGGGGCATCAATGATCATGAGGAAGGTGAGGGATCAGCCCAGAACTACACGGCAGGACCTGGTCAATGACCTGAAGAGAGCTGGGACCACAGTCTCAAAGAAAACCATTAGTAAGACACTACGCCGTCATGGATTAAAATCCTGCAGCGCACGCAAGGTCCCCCTGCTTAAGCCAGTGCATGTCCAGGCCCGTCTGAAGTTTGCCAATGACCATCTGGATGATCCAGAGGAGGAATGGGAGAAGGTCATGTGGTCTGATGAGACAAAAATAGAGCTTTTTGGTCTAACTCCACTCGCCGTGTTTGGAGGAAGAAGAAGTATGAGTACAACCCCAAGAACACCATCCCAACCATGAAGCATGGAGGTGGAAACATCATTCTTTGGGGATGCTTTTCTGCAAAGGGGACAGGACGACTGCACCGTATTGAGGGGAGGATGGATGGGGCCATGTATCGCGAGATCTTGGCCAACAACCTCCTTCCCTCAGTAAGAGCATTGAAGATGGGTCGTGGCTGGGTCTTCCAGCATGACAACGACACGAAGCACACAGCCATGGCAACTAAGGAGTGGCTCCGTAAGAAGCATCTCAAGGTCCTGGAGTGGCCTAGCCAGTCTCCAGACCTGAACCCAATAGAAAATCTTTGGAGGGAGCTGAAAGTCCGTATTGACCAGCGACAGCCCCGAAACCTGAAGGATCTGGAGAAGATCTGTAGGGAGGAGTGGGCCAAAATCCCTGCTGCAGTGTGTGCAAACCTAGTCAAGAACTACAGGAAACGTATGATCTCTGTAATTGCAAACAAAGGTTTCTGTACCAAATATTAAGTTCTGCTTTTCTGATGTATCAAATACTTATGTCATGCAATAAAATGCAAATTAATTACTTAAAAATCATACAATGTGATTTTCTGGATTTTTGTTTTAGATTCCGTCTCTCATAGTTGAAGTGTACCTATGATAAAAATTACAGACCTCTACATGCTTTGTAAGTAGGAAAACCTGCAAAATCGGCAGTGTATCAAATACTTGTTCTCCCCACTGTACATTTAACAACGTATGCTATGTGTTACAGCACTACTTTTGGTGTCCCCCTCAGGAATTGCTCTTGAGAAAATTGAATGTAATTGTCCCCTCCAAGGTTGATATCAGATCTTCGCCCCTGGGGACAGCTTTATGTAGGCCCTAACAGTTTGTGGACACCGCTTGTCGCCGTTATAGTGCAATTAATGTATTGTTCAGTGACTTTGCTGGCATGCATCTAAAAAAAAATTGGGGCGTTTTCCCCACCAAGATTTACATGCTAAAATCTCCACTGAACCTGACATTATCCCACAGAATGACATAGGTGACCCCTTCACCTTGACAGGCGTGCTGCTCAATAAGGTGTGCAGTGTTGTAGGATCCAAGTAATGTAGGCTACTGTAGCTATTTGATCATAATGTAGTCCTACCAGAGTGGCCTTCCATCAAAAACAAAGGAGAAAATGCATCCCATAACATTTTAACATTTTAATAGCTGTTCTATCATTCAGCCTACAGTAGTAGCCAATGTGTGGGTTTCAATGTAGGCCTAGATTCCATGAGATTTTCGGGGGAAAAAACATACAAGGCTTGATGTTTATCCACTTGTCCTTCAGACAAGGAGGTGACTGAAAATGTTGTGTTGTTTGATGCAAGAAACCACTTTACAAAATAAAATGAATTCTTATTCCCATACCATTATTACAGAGAATGAGACAAATTATGCTGTCCTCTGCCTATTGGCTACTTGGCTTATTCAAGCTTGTCTCAAAATATAATACTGCCCCTTTAAGTAAAAAAAAAAAAAAAAGCTCTTTACCTGACTCGCTTATCAAAGTTATACAGGTTTTGTGCTCCTGTAGGAAGCAATCACTCCCCTATTGCTGACTACAAATGATCTATAAATGGGTTAATAACTCACTAACTAGCAAAGCATAAGAACAAAATGCGCACATGGCTACATGCAGCTCTCGCTTTGATCTCAAAACATGTGCATCTACTCACGACCGCTCACGCTGTAATCACAGTTTAGTTCAAAGTAAATGGGATAGATCCATATATGGCAATGGTCTATTTGCATATAGGCCTACTGCAGCTCTGATCATTTATGCCACACCGGTCTGTGTAAATAACGGGCTGAGTATTGCATGTCAATGCAATAGAATCCTACTCTGATGCGTTTTGCCTACAACAAAATCTCTTGCATAGTACATTTTGTTTAGGTATGTTGCATTGAAAGTGGCTAATATTGCGTTGATTCGATCACCATTGCCACATTAAAGGGAAATGTTGATAGTGTTAACAGGGAAAACTCTAGAACACTGGTCACCAACCTTTTCTGAGTCAAAATCCCAGTCAAAATGCAAGCCGAGATCTACCACTCAGATTTTTTTTAACATGAATTAAAAACGTAAGCCTATGCAACATTAATCAATTAAAAACAGTTCTGTAGCAATGCGGTTTGTGCAGTAAGCTATAGGCCCAATACATTATCACCGCATATTGGCCTTGCTTGAATTGCCCTGACAGTGAATGCATTGTATTTGGAGACATTTGTTTAATTATATTTCAAAATTTGAGGTAGGCTATATGATCACACCGGTAATAGATCAGTTGTTGTATTACTTGTGAAGCACAGCTGAATGAGCATACATTTCAATAATTTGCTTTTAAATTTATTGGGCTAATGATGCCTGCATCTGATGGTCTGAGCACTGTTCGCTAGAAGAGTCCGGTGTTTCAGCCTATGTAAAGGTGCCTATTGTATTTCTTTGCAGCGCATACATCATTTCAGATGTTCAAAATGTATAAAACCTGCAAAGGCATTTTAGAAGCGTTGCCTCTATAGCTAAAACCGGACACTCATTCATTCTTCATCGCGCAGTTTTCTAAACACCCGACTCCATTTAATTAATGCCAAGATGTTTATATTTATTTTTTATTATACTTTTGTGATATTTTTGTGACGTGGATCATAATTACAGTTACAGTCTATCAGCTTGCGTGATCCTCGTAATGTTACGTGGAAAACACAACTAATGGGACGCAGAATTAAATGTATATCACAACCGCACAAATGCGACCAGTTATTTTTCGTATTTGCATTTCATTACTTGAACTAGCAAATGCGAGTGAACTGCTGGCACTTTGGAGCCCACTGAATGTCCATATTATGTAAGCTAACGTTAGCTTGAAACAATGTGTTCACCTTTCCACAACACATGGAGTCGAAAAGGGATTTGTCCATGTGTTTACGTACAGCTGACAGTTGGCAAACTCAGCATCACAACAAACAGGAGGGGCAGACACAGGGTAACTACGTCGAATAATGATGTATTAATCTCCATGTCCGTTGACACAAACTCCGTACATGTCTGTGTGTTGCAGCTCGACAATCGGGGTGTTAGATTTACTCAGTGGATGTATTTTTTATTAACATGTAAATATATATATATATATATATGTAAAAATAAAAAATAAAAATCGGGCCCTATTCATTTCTGCGTACTTTTAACTCGGATCTCGAACTGCGTACATGGACAGAGAATTGCGTAGTTGGTACGCAAAATGCGTGCATGTTGGCATGTCTGTAAAACAAATTGTAACGTCTGCTTCCAACTCACACTCTCAAACATATAGATCCCCTGAACGCAGCTCACTCTCCAGATCCCAATCACCTGAATTCTGATTACCTGTTCACACACCTGGGGCCTGTTGCACAAAACTAGGATAAGGGATTAAGCCAGGATATCTTGGTGATCCTGGCTCAATTGATCCGTAATCCGGTTGCACTAAAGATGGATAGGGGGCAGGAGGATATGTTATGGTATAAATTACCATGGAGATTTATTCTGTGGAGCTAGCCTGCTCCAGACCAGGCTAAATTCCAGGATCTATTTAATCTCATCCCTAATGTCAGTCAGCAGTCACCACAAATGGAAACCAATAGTTATTTCACTGCTCACTATACATTGTTATCACATATAACTAGACCCACTGTTATTATTTAAACGTTTGTGATCATTAATTTCAATGATTTTGGATAAAAAATGATTTTTAGATGATGTTGCTATCATTAGATAATTTACAGTTTCCCATAGACTATAAGGCTATATATAAAATGATAGAATATTAGGGCCACAGAGGGGAAAAAAACACAAGTCATAATATTGTAACCAGTTGTTTTAAAGGAGGACAGTTGTTAAAATGACAGATGTGGGGCATTTCGTGAAATTGTACTTCAGTATGGTTTCATAAACAAAGACATGCTGATGTGCCAGAATATTAAGTATCACATTGTCATAAGTATCAAAACTGTAAAAACAATATGTAGCTTTTCTGCAGAAAGAACCAGCCTCATAAATTTATGACTTTATCCTTTTTCTTCAGTGTGGCCCTAGTACTCTGTCATATAAACAAATACACATTCCATATGAATATAAAAACACAATGTGTAACATTATGTTCCTTTATTGAATAAGGACAAAACAAAGCAGGTAAACCATCAGCTCCTTTCGAAACTGAAGTCACAGTGACTCTACAAGATGGAAAGCACAGAATCCAAGCATATTATACAAAATGATACATACACATTCAAAGGTCTGTATATAACACACCCTGCATGTCTGCACACTAAAATAAATGCAGGACAAATCCATACACATCAACTGAACAGACAAATGAATGGATGCAGTAGCCTCCCTGCAGCCTTGTATTACACACAGTATACCGCACAAACATCATAAGAGGCCAAATTCGTCAAAAAACGCCTGCATATCATTTACACACACTATTTAGTTCAGTTCTTGGCACCCCATCATTGTGAGGTATTGTTTGTTTTGATACACATTTATATTTGGAGCGCTGTTTTTTCCCGTATGAGTCCTCCCGTGTATCGTAGTTTTTGGCCATCCTCACTAACGACGCCTTTTTGCCTATTCCCTGTCTGACCTTTTGCCTATCGGATTTCCTGTCATCAACCTCTTGCCTGATCTCCTGGACTACGTTATTAGCCTTTCCCTGCCTGTACTGTTACATTTTTGGAGCCCCTGTGTATGACCTTCTGCCTGCCCCTGGACCCAGCTACCTGCCTCTTCCTGTGGTCCTTTACAATTAAACACCTGCTGCACCCTGCGCTTGAAACCAGCACTCTGTCTCCCATCGTATTCATTACACAAATGAGAAGAGGGTCATATTAAAAGTATTGTGAGCATTGCATTGTGAAAGGCAATTACTTTATATGAAAGGTATTTCTAGATGAAACACTGATTAGGTTTGGTGAAAAAGTTACTGTAAGATTGTTTTACTTAGTCTATTGAAAATGTACTTAAAGTTTTGAGGAAAAAAAACCCAGCCTTTTTGATGATCTGTTTTGAGTTGTGAAATTTCATCACACACTTGTGAAAGTAGTACCAAAGTGATTAAAAAAATTGTATTTGACATGATCAACCTATAGGAATGTAATGAATGTTGATTTGCAGTGGAAGTGTTGAGTGTGATCGTTTTGACCTGCCACTGTATATTTCTTCATAGTGTTTGTAGGCAGAATTTGAACTGTCATATATGGAGCAAGGAAAATCAAATCAAATGTGCTCACAAACTCGGGACTTTTCCTTTTGTGTTTGAAGGATGTATCTGTCTTGAATGGAACATTTGCAACTGAGCCAGCGGTCCTGGCACAAACTAATCCAAAATAACCAGCAGGTGGCACACTCTGCTAACGGATGAGAATTTAGACCACACAACCTTGATATTCAGCAATAAATAGTAAGATATGATCAATAATGATAAGTTATACAATTATTCCAGAGGTCACAGAAAAAGATACAATAGGATTATAGGATATTTGTTTTGTATAGGCTTACACCAAACATCTAAAGGCATAGTCAAATAATATTTTATCTGCAAATTATGAGATTGTCCCAAGGACTCCTTAGGTGCAGAATGCCTGGGGTCTAGTCACTGGGATATGTTTATCATGTAGAATGGACTATTGACACAATTATATGTTGTTCATTCTGTCTGCAATGCTGAATGTTCGCTGGACTGCTTAGGCCCCTGAAGGTGAGTCTCTATGTAACACACGCATGCACGCACACACACACACGGAAAAGCAGTGGGATAGCTAGGACGTTTGGAGGTGATTTGTGATTTGCTCCTGTTGTAACTTAATCTCGCCACTCTCCCTCCAGTCTGAATGCCGCTTTGTTCTACAGCCTAGCTCCATCACAACCACACACGAACATAAGACTCACCATACATACAGATATGACAATCCAGAAGTGACCACAAACTGACCATACACCTTACAACACTGAAGCATGTTGACCAGGTGATCATAGCTATGGAGACAACTATAACAGAGTTATTACCACACAGGTTTAACTGTACTGAAGTGTCCGTAACTGAACCACAGTGTCCTGCGGTCATAAGAGTAAATCACACGGCACCACTACCATACCATGCGGAGGTTCTGACCTTGACCTCTGACATGACATCTATGGCTCATTAAACGTGTTGACGTGGTTAAGCTCTTTGTGTCTGTGTGTGTGTGTGTGTATGTGTGTGTAAGGGAGAGAGACAGAGCGAGAGAGAGAGCGAGCGAGAGAAAGACAAGTCTTGGAGTGGAAGTGTAGGTGGAACCAGATTACCTTACAGTTTATACCCTTATGGGATCTGGAGACCTCGAAATCAACGGAGTACTCTATTTAAAAAGGTCACCATCATCCTCTTCTACTAGCGCCTTTGAGCAACAATACCTTGAGTTTCCAAAGGTATTTGCACTCTTCATTTGACATATTTCTTCTATGATTGCTAATTTGTTCCACACTTGTGTCTTAGATGTGTAATACCATGTTTTCACAGGTAAGTCAACAGAAACTGAGGCAGAAGCCATCGGAGCAACTAGAGATAAAATATTTTTATCCACAGCAAGAGAACAGAGAAGTGAGTTCCGCAGCATTAGTTTGTGTGTTTGTGTGTGTCAAATTGGCTGTGCTGTGTCTGTGTTAAGACTTTCTGCAATGTGTGTTTTTGTTTGTGTCTCATTGTGCGAGCGTACTGACCAAGGCTCTCCTCCCTCATCAGTTGACAGAGCAGCAGTTCCCTTCCACAACCAGCAGAGATCAGCAATGCTGCACTTAAATGGCACAGAGCTGCAGACTCTCCTGCTATCCTTCCTACAGCAATGTCTGAACGGCACAGGTTTACTGGTCCCAGTACGCTCTCAAAACTACACTACCCAACATGCGGTTTTCCCAGTGGGCGGAGCTATACCTAAGGCTCAAGCTCAGGGATTTGTGTACGTTCTACTGATGGTAGGTATGTTTAGTTTCTTCACGTTTGGTATCATGCTGAGCTACATCCGCTCCAAGAAGCTAGAGAGCTCCCACGATCCGTATCACCAGTACATTGCCCACGACTGGACCAAAGGACTCACCCTCCCACGGGCCGTCACACAGGCACTGCATGGGGCAGACACACGTATTGGAGACAATGGGAAGAACCCCATGGTCATCTGCAACCCTGCTGCATTGGAGCAGCTCCCAGGATAGGTTGGGATGGATAGTGAGGAGATAATAGTGTTGATGTTCTCAATCCTAATATAACATATTATAGTCACGATGACAAGTGAGAAAGAGATTGAGTTACAGTACCTCTTATTGTAATGCAATCATAGGCAGAATCTACCGCACATACCCATAATCGATTAGTGAAGTTGCGGGAGGCAAAATGCAAAACTGGAAAAAGTCACTACACACTTCCACTCATCGTAGCTTAGCATTCGGTCAGTCGTGCTATTTAAAGAGATTTTCATCTGACTGGAAGTGTGCGAAAAAATCTTCAGAGGTTTCTGTTTCCCCATATTTGAGTTCAGGGCAGTTTCAGTCAACTGCTCATTCATAACGAACATTGAGTACTCTATGCTTTCATTCCTTCATTCAGCAAAGAAACAAATCAATGTAATTAGAATCGCTTAGCTTATAAACGTAGATAAAAACTATTTCATTAAATGGATTATTGTAGTCCGATACCATTACCATTGTGTCCTGAGGTCCAGACACTGACACGGTGTAGCATTATTGTAAAGCACAGTTGAGTTACAGTAAGGTCAAGTAACCGTGTTGTAGTAGTGGCTTGTTCTAGTTTTCTGTGTGTTATAACATGCTACTGTAATCAACCCAATGTAGCAAAAACACTGCAAATGACATAAAAGACAAATGATTCAACACCTCTGTCTTATCCTCTCGAAGTGTGTTGACACCTGTGTAAATGAATTATAAATAAAAGTTTGATTTGAAATATCCTTTTTTATCTAATTTTGCTTCAAGGCCCATTGCTCATTTTAGTAAATTCTGCATCCATGCCAGCAGGCCGCCTTGCCAAGAGTGTTGATTTCTCTTCTCCCGCTCCCTTTCTCTTTCTCTTCTCTGCTCCTCCCACTCCCTCACTCTTTCCCTCTTCCTCTCCTGTCTGCCTTGAATGGCTGCTTTCTCTGCGCGGTCGATCTCACGCTCCAAATTGAAGTGGACCATTTGCATGGTAAGCATGGGCGCAATCAGGTTGAAGTTATCCACCGTTTTATTGAGCTTCATAAGGTCATCCGCCACCACCCCACACAGCTGCTGCCACTGAGCATGCTCCCTGGGGTTCATGGGGTCGACGAGACGCGCCCGGCCCTGCAGCAGTCTCTCTCGGATCTGTGCGATGTCCTCTCTGATGTCGCGTTGCGTGACAATCCAGGGTGGCTGGTAGCCGTTGTCGATGAGAATGCGGTTGAGGTTGTGGGTCATGGGGTCGGCATACGGGTTGTGCTCAAACTTGTTGATGGGCTTCCCGGCGCCACTCAGGTTGCGGAAGTCTCCCCGGGACATGGATTCCTGAATGAGGTCTTCCACCAGCCTCTCCACTGCCTGCGTGACCTTGATCTGCCGGCTGCGCTGGCGGACGTCCCTCTCCACCAGCGCCCCCTCGGCTGCAGCCGCCGTCTCATGCTCCTTCTGGCGGTAGTCGAGGACCTGCTCCACCGCCCGATCCACTCGGAATTGCCGGTATTGGCGCTCGCGCTGGCTAGGCGTCCCAGAGCCCACGCCCTCGTAGCTCAGGTAGTGGCGGTGCTGAGGAGCCACGCCTTTCACCTTCTCCTCCTCGTCTTCCATCGAACCCCCACAGCTCTGAAGCCGGGACTGGTGCGCCAGCACGGCGCGGTATGCCTCCTCTACCCGCGCAAACAGCACCTCGTCTGCCGTAGCAGCGCCCGAGTCTGGATGGTACAGCTTGGCCATGCGTAGGTAGGCTTCTTTCACCTGCGCAGGGCTACTCTCGCCCTCATCCGGAAGCTCAAGCTGTAGCAGCTGGTAGCTCTCCCGAAGGCTGTGGCTCACACGGGGACCAGAACTCAGCGTGCGGAGAAGGGACCGGAGGGCCAGGGGGATCAGCGTGTGGCCATGACAGAAATCCCCACGGTGAATCAACAGCTGCATGGCGTAACTCATCTCTGCTGGTGGCACGCAGAAGCACACACCTGCCCAACAGTGACAAGAAACATGATGTTGCTTGTTGTATTTGTTCCCACACTTAATTGTTAGCATAGAGAAGCATAGCATGCATTTGAAAAGGTCATGGGATGCTTTTGAACCATTGTTTACATTTTGTTGGTAGTGGTCTAGTCTGAAATACAGAACCACTTTTGCTAACATGCCCCTCCTTGTACTCCATGTCATTTCCAGGGATTGATAAGGAGTGGAATGATAGTAGAAACAGATTGGTGGTACTCAATATTTGATGGAATTATGCACTTCTTAATTTGACACCTACTGTCACATGCATTAAAGCTACAGCATGTAACCTCACATACATGTAATCGGTGACTACAGTAACTATTCCCGTGTTATGAACGAACACCAGTAGCTAGCTGTCATCTTTATTACCCGGATAGCTAGAAGCTAAATCATGCTAGCTGAGCTCCATGGCTAACTGCATCGTTCTTTGCGCGTTTTAGGTAAACAAAGCATCGAGCTAACAAGATACTAATTGCACTAACCTTATTCAAATACAGTCGATCTTCTCATTAGTTTCAGACAGTGTTATTTCCCACTAGGTTCCGCGCCAGACAACAATCAGGTCGGATCACTTTGGTATAATTAGAACGGGTCGGACATGCTTGTTTGGTGCTGTTACCTAACTCTCCCAATGAATGCAGGGAGTAGGAGTCTTTGCCAAATCCTGTGTTTTTTATTAAACTACAGATACACTGAAGACAAAAACGTAACGTGAACAACTGTGGCTTTTGATTATGCTAGCAGCATGGTGTATGAATTGTGTTTTATAATTTTTTATTACGTTTTATTTCAAATACATTGAGTTGACTGTTCAATATTAAATGTGTTTTGTTCAAATAAAGCATTGTCACACAAGCCTACTAAGATAACATTTTGTGCAAGTAGCCTGCAATTTTAAACAGATGATGTGTCCTCCCCAAAGATTAAAAAAAATACACTGTGAATGTGTTGAACATGCAACTAAAGGCAGAACTCCCTGGAACTTGTAAAAACAGGCTAATGCGCGTTCATGTGTTGGTCGGAACTAGGAAACTGCATTTCCGACTTGCTAACTGACTGAACGCAGCACCTGAGCAACTACAACCAGTTAGGAAGTCAGAAATGTCAGTTTCCTAGTTCAGACTAGTTCAACCAGTTAGTAAATCGGAAATGCAGTTTCCTAGTTCCGACTAGCACATGAACTGCCATTATCCCATCTACGTCTACAGACAGCCAAATATGGACGGTAGCCTGTATTCACTAGCTATAGCAACCAAAAGAAACCAAACAGAAGAGACTGATGCAAACAAAGCAGAAAAAATGAAACGGAGGGACCTACCTGAATGTGTTCAATAGAAACTCTAATGCGACTCAAAGATACACTCCTGGATACCAGTCTGTTTGTGCCATCATCATGCCAGTCCTTGCCGCTCCATGTTATGCAAACAATGACAACTAATTGACAAGACAGATCAAACAGATCTAGGACCAGGCTATCAATGGCTCTCTTATGATAAGCAGACGTTTATGTTCAAATGGCCGTATGCTTGTTTATGTTTAAGAAACGACATAGCCTAAGCACAGATGTATTGTTCACTCATTTTTATAGGCTACATAACACCATGTTACTACATGTATTCAATGGCACCATAGAAGAAGGCTGACGTTTTAGTATCCCCTACCGATTGTGCTTTTTTGTTTGTAACTTATTTTTTTACTTATTTTGTACATGTCTTCTGAGAATTTGTAAGCGGTCAAATACACTCCCACTTCCTTCCATTCTGCTAGCAAACGTGCAATCTTTGGAGAATAAAATCGATGACCTACGCGGAAGATTAAACTACCAACGGGACATTCAAAACTGTATTATCTTATTATTCACAGAGTCGTGGCAGAACGACGACACTATCAACATACAGCTGGCTGGTTATATGCTCAAGGTGCGGTGGACTATGTATATTTGTAAATAACTGCTGGTACACGATATCTAAGGAAGTCTCGAGCTATTGCTCGCCTGAGATAGAGTATCTCATGATAAGCTGTAGACCACACTATCTACCTCGAGAGTTTTCATCTGTATTTTTCGTAGCTGTTTACATACCACCCCAGACTGAGGCTGGCACTAAGACAGCATTGAATGAGCTGTATTCCGCCATAAGCAAACAAGAAAACGCTCACCCAGAGTCGGCACTCCTAGTAGCCGGGGACTTTAATGCAGGGTAACTTAAATCCGTTTTACCAAATTTCTATCAGCATGTTAGCATGTTAGATGTGCAACCAGAGGGGAAAAAACTCTGGACCACCTTTACTTCACACACAGAGACACATACAAAGCTCGCCCTCCATTTGGCAAATCTGACCATAATTCTATCCTCCTGATTTCTGCTTACAAGCCAAAATTAAAGCAGGAAGCACCAGTGACTAGATCAATAAAAAAGTGGTCAGTTGAAACAGATGCTAAGCTACAGGACTGTTTTGCTAGCACAGACGGGAATTTGTCCCGGGATTCCTCCGATGGCATTGAGGAGTACACCACATCAGTCATTGGCTTCATCAATAAGTGCATCGATGACGTCGTCCAAACAGTGACCGTACGTACATACCCCAACCAGAAGCCATGGATTACAGGCAACATCCGCACTGAGCTAAAGGCTAGAGCTGCCACTTTCAAATAGCGGGACTCTAACCCGGAAGCTTATAAGAAATCCCGCTATGTCATCCAACGAACCATCAAACAGGCAAAGCGGCAATACAGGATGAAGATCGAATCGTACTACATCGGCTCTGACGCGTGTCGGATGTGGCAGGGCTTGCAAACCATTACAGACTACAAAGGGAAGCACAGCCGAGAGCTGCCCAGTGACACGAGCCTACCAGACGAGTTAAACTACTTCTATGCTCGCTTCGAGGCAAATAACACTGAAACATGCATAAGAGCACCAGCTGTTCTGGAAGACTGTGTGATCACGCTCTCCGCAGCTGATGTGAGTAAGACCTTTAAACAGGTCAACATTCACAAGGCCGCAGGGCCAGATGGATTACCATGACGTGTACTGCGAGCATGCGCTGACCAACTGGCAAGTGTCTTCACTGATATTTTCAACCTCTCCCTGTCGGAGTCTGTAATACCAACATGTTTTAAGCAGACCACCATAGTGCCTGTGCCCAAGAACACTAAGGTAACCTGCCTAAATGACTACCGACCCGTAGCACTCATGTCTGAAGCCATGAAGTGCTTTGAAAGACTGGTCATGGCTCACATCAACACCATTATTTCAGAAACCCTAGACCCACTCCAATTTGCATACCGCCCCAACAGATCCACTGATGATGCAATCTCTATTGCACTCCACACTGCCCTTTCCCACCTGGACAAAAGGAACACCTATGTGAGAATGCTATTCATTGACTACAGCTCAGCGTTCAACACCATAGTGCCCTCAAAGTTCATCAATAAGCTAAGGACCCTGGGACTAAACACCTCCCTCTGCAACTGGATCCTGGACTTCCTTACGGGCCGCCCCCCAGGTGGTAAGGGTTGGTAACAACACATCCACCATGCTGATCCTCAACACAGGGGCCCCTCAAAGGTGCGTGCTCAGTCCCCTCCTGTACTCCCTGTTCACTCATGACTGCACGGCCAGGCATGACTCCAACACCATCATTAAGTTTGCCAATGACACAACAGTGTCATTGTCATTGGCCTTATCACCGACAACGACGAGACAGCCTATAGGGAGGAGGTCAGAGACGTGTCCGAGTGGTGCCAGGACAACAACCTCTCCCTCAACGTGATCAAGACAAAGGAGATGATTGTGGACTACAGGAAAAAGAGGACCGAGCACGCCCCCATTCTCAATGACGGGGCTGCAGTGGAGCAGGTTGAGAGCTTCAAGTTCCTTGGTGTCCACATCACCAACAAACTAACATGGTTCAAGCACACCAAGACAGTCGTGAAGAGGGCACGACAAAACCTATTCCCCCTCAGGAGATGGAAAAGTTTCGGCATTGGTCCCTAGATCCTCAAAAGGTTCTACAGCTGCACCATCAGAGCATCCTGACTGGTTGCATCACTGCCTGGTATGGCAACTGCTCGGCTTCCGACCGCAATGCACTACAGAGGGTAGTGCGAACGGCCCAGTACATCACTGGGGCTAAGCTTCCTGCCATCCAGGACCTCTATACCAGGCGGTGTCAGAGGAAGGCCCTAAAAATTGTCAAAGACTCCAGCCACCCTAGTCATAGACTGTTCTCTCTGCTACCGCACGGCAAGCGGTACCGGAGCACCAAATCTAGGTCCAAGAGGCTTCTAAACAGCTTCTACCCCCAAGCCAAAAGACTCCTGAGCATCTAATCAAATGGCTACCCAGACTTTTTGCATTGCCTCCCTCTCCTCCTCTTTTATACCGTGTAACTAATAACATTTGATCATTTGTTTTGATTTGATTTGTTTGTATGTTTTCTATTGTTGTGTTTTAAAAAAGCTAGATGATTAGAATTCACCACACAGTATTTGCTAATCAAAATAATTTTAATTTATTGCAAACTTTGGAGACAATTCATTTTTTCCAATTTAAGAATACACTGTCAAACAGAGTGCATTATTATCATCATATTTTTGTTGCATGCCTTAAAAAAATGGCTCATATCCTCATTATTCCCCCTTCAGGTGACTGATCAGGAATGGCTCCAAATCCATCAGGATATCTAAGAATATATCTTTGCCTTTGGGCCCACATGCTTTCAGAGGGCCATCGAAAAGCTCCCTCATCTTTTTCTGATTGGTTCTGTTAGCCCTCACTTCACTGTAGGCGTTTTGGGTAATGATTCCGTTATCCAGGAGTCTATCCAATAGGGGTTCCACCTGGCTCACTCTGTCGATCAGGGCCGTCCGGTGATGGTCCACAAAGTGTTTTTCTGAGGTAGAGAGAGGACATGACTTGGGACTTTTGACAGTGATGGAATGCAAAGCATACATAATATATTTGATAGGGGCCTATATCTCTACATGCCTCCTTTAATGTTGTATGTGTGCATGTGTGTAGGGTGTGCAAATTGGAGGGTAGGCGTGATGCACTTTTTCTAATTCAGACAGGATTAAATAGGCTATAGGGAGTGAAAAATGCTGTTGAGGATTCTAGAGGAGGGCAGCAGTTGCAACTACAGTAGGTTGAAGAATAAATTAAAAGGAAGGACTTTTGTGATTGTTCATCGAGGTAGAATACTTAAGGTATTGAATGTTTCCCCATTAACCATCACTAATTACAGCAAAACATACATTTTAATAACGTCGGCATATTTGAGACATTAGGCTATATAACACCTGGTTTAGTGTTTACCTTTGATCATGTTCTTTGGTCCAGGTGCACCGGACATTGCAGCACCCGATGTTACGCAAGTTCTGCGAGTTGTAAAATAGGCTTCATGAGACACCACCAATCGAATACAAATATGAATAGTTGGCCTAAAGATTGATCTAAATCAGCAAGCAATCGAAATGTGTGTTTATGGTATAATGTATTAGGCCTATTTTGAGTTGCAAATTGAATATATGCTACTGTCTGATATCATTCTGCCCAGAAGAGCAAAATAGAATGCTCGCATAAGTGAAAGTAAAACTGTCAATTTCCTTATAATTTTCCTTCCATACGTCATGGACATTTCAATGCAATTTATTTAGGGCCTAGGTCTAATAAAGGTTTGTTCTAGCCTACTTTTGTGATAACTGAAGTGGTTTCTAAACCTTTCAAAGATATGAAATTAAATATATATTTTTTAAATGTCCGATGGACGTGCCTCCTACTTTATTCGACTTACATTTCTTGAATTCCGTCAGTTCCAGGACACCGATTAATATATCGCCAACGGTTTTTGGCCTATTTTATGCCAACCTGTAATTTAAACCAGGTTTTGTGAGATTAGGCTACGTGTCTTCTATTCTATGTTGTCTAATAGGCTACTGACTGTCTTCTCTTAAAGATACCGTATATCTTCGCACCGTCTCACGTCATAGGCCGAGGGGAGGTCCATCAGCACACTCTAGAAGAAACAAAATAACCTAATCCATTATTATTAATTTAGCATTTATCTAACGAATGTATTATTTATTATATTATTTGCATATATTTTTGCCTGCTCATTTTAGTTTTTTCTTTTTTTAAATATAGGCCTTTATACCTTTCGAAATAATACAGAAAATTTAAGATAGTATTTTCAAGTTATGTACAGTTTATTTACAAAAATTGTACAAACAACATTGTTCCCTAAATCATGTAAATCACACACATTATATTCAACAGAACAAGCATTGTCCCTCTTAGCTTTATTTTGTCAGCAATAAAAGAGGTAGATATGTTAGGATATAAAAATAGACAGATCCTCACAGTCAAAGTTAATGTTGAACATTGTTCAACAGCATGGGTGGTAAGCAGTGGTGTCATGCACCCATTATTTTAGAGGGGGCAAGAAGTACTTGAGGATGGAGGGGGGTTGTTAATCACTAACCATGTAATTAACATAAAGAGCATCAGTATTGGAGACAACTGGGCTTACAGTTTCATTGAGCTCTTATTCTGCTGATGTTAATAGGAGGTAAGTCATACACTAAAATGAAATCAAATTGAAGGCTACTACAGAATTTTTTTATTCTGATTTTCAGGGGGTGCTGCACCCCTACTTTAGCACCCCTACTTCCCACAGCTATGGCTACTACTGTATCACTTGGTAATAAAAGTGTTACACCAAACGTTGTCTAATGTTGCAGATAGAAATGCCATAAATAGAGCCAATGTGATTCCTTTTCTACATGTCTAAGAGGCATGTTTGTTCTACATAGCATATTTCTAGTGATGTAGCCATAACAATATCAAGAGCCAATAGCACCAATGAGGACCAGCGCTGCTGGTACACTCCCCCTACTGCGACGCCCATGCTTCGCTGGACTCTGGCGATAATACTGGTGCCCCCTGGCCTTGCCAGGATGACTCTGTACCCGTGGGTAAAATGTTCAGGCTGGCCAGGACCTCCTGTGCCGTCTTTCCCAGCATCCCCTGCACGTCGCAGACGAAGCGGTAGACGTAGCGCTTGCCTGTCGTTTTGTGGATGATGTTCTTGTGGTAGTAGTAGCGCAGGCCGCGGCTCAGCTTCTCGTAGTTCATCTTGGGCTTGTTCTTACACTGGCCCCAGCGCTTGGCCACCTGGATGAAACACAAAAGGGGTGGTTGTTAAAAAATAACCACAAACGCCTGATAGCATATTCCCACTGCTCAATCCTGGGCTGGTTTCCAACTCCTACTACGAGTGGTTAAAATCTCTCACAATCAATAGAGAAACTCACCTCTGCTGGGTCGGACATCTTGAACTCCCAACCGTCTCCTGTCCAACAGATGAAGGTACAGCAGGCGGAGTCTAGAAGCAGCTCCAGTAAGAACTGCCACAATTGGATGGGCCCTGATCCTGAATAGAGAGAAAATACACATGAACAAATTCTGAATTGTATCGTCTTTAGCCCTAGACTGGATCCAAAAGTTGTTTATTTGCCTGCTAGTCTTAAGATATACTATGAATTTGTTTCTATTTAAAAGAAGACACAGTAATGACAAAATCACATTCTAGAGCAAACACACAATCAGGCTCCAATATACACATACTACCCCTGCTCACACACACGTGTATAACAGTAGTAATGATAAGTCATGATAAGAGACTAGTCTTACCTGGATAAACTGACATTCCCATCACTTGTCCTCCTTCCCTCTCGGGTCTTTGGGAGTGTGCACTTTTGCGTTTGGCCACACGGGAGCAGTACTGCTCTGAGTGCTGCTGTGGTCCAGGGATTGAGGAACAAGATGGAGGGTGGTGAGGGGGCGGCAGGGATGCGCCATAGCTGGGAGAGGGGTAGTCCGGCCAGAAGGAGGTCTTCTGTGCTTCTGAGTCATACAGTTTTTCACCTGAGTGACGGGTGTAGCTTTGCTCAGATTCATCTATGGAAGAGGAGGAGGAGGAGTTAGACATTGTAAATATTATCCAAGTAATCATAGCCTATGGATTTCTCTGTGTGGTTATTTTTATAAGTTAAATAAACAAAGAAGAGCTGGTTATAACAAACAGCTTAAAAAATGATATGAATTAGATATTACACAGCCTACAAGCAAAAACAGGCAATATGTTTTTAAACACAAATAGGCCTAATGGTCATTCATTGGTTAATACATTTTTTTTTGTGTTATGTCTCAAAATGTGTGTTCTTTCTTACTGAGGTGGTCCAGGCTGACAGTGCTGGGGCTCCCTCTGTGGCTCGTTCCTTTTCCAGGGAGAAAAGAGTTGCAGGTGCTGGCATTCTCCATGCTCGGGCTGAACTGTCCACTCTGGGCTGGGGAACACAGGGGCACAAGGCTGTGGTACGTCTGGGTGGAATCCTGGAACCCCGCTTGAGACTGGCCCAAAGTCAGCCCATCTAATAATGAATAGAGAGAAAAAAGGAATGAACAATCATGATCAATATTCATTCATTTCTAATACTACAACAGGTGTTGATAATAGAATCATTCTCAAAATGATAGAAACATATGGATTGGAGAATAGAGGACTGACACTCACCACTTGGGTATGACGCCCAACAGTTAAACTCTGGGTATGAATCCAGGTTGAACAGGACAGAGTCACTTGAGGTTACTGAAAAAAAAGAATGAAAGACGTCAAAAATAAAAACACGTGAGCAACACCGGAAGTTAGTCAATGGTCATTGACAGGCCTATCCAGTGATTTTTTCCCCCAGAATGCTTATCAGAGTGGTCTAATAAAGTGGTTGTTAAAGAGTCTCTGTAAGAGTCTTCATAGGTGTACCTTTGTTGTCGTACGTACGTGGATTCTTCTGCGGCTCTCCAGAACTCTCTGGATACTGTTGCTGCCCCGGTCCTTTACTGTCTAATAAAAAAGACAGGTCTTCATCACTGTAGTCTGGAGGTCACGGAGATAGAAGAGAAGGATGGGGATGAGTCAAAAGGCATGAAGATCTGAACAGAACTCAACATGGAATAGAAATAGAATTGGTTTAGAATGTAACAGGTTATAATGCTATGAAGGGGTTATAAGCGTATCTCTAAAGATTGTCCAACTGCTATTCTACAAGCAATAATATGTTATGGTCTACTACTATTACTCATTATTCTTATTGACGTTTAATAATAGTAATAATAGTACATGAATATATCTATTCAACAACTATTCTGCAGCACCCAGAACAAAATCTCAACCATAGCCATTTGAGTTGAATGGCGGGAGAAGGGGAAACAGAGGGAAAGAGGAGGAAACGCCAGGGGAGGAAGTGTGACAGAGTAGTGATGAAGGGGGAGGAGAGGGTATCTAAATCTGTTGGAGAAGGAAGTCTGGAGGAAAGGATTAGGGAAAGAGAGAGGGAGGGTCTTTAACCCGACCACCCCATCTCACTCTACCTCCCTCAGTCAGACTGACATTCCTACAAACAGTGCATGGACATACACCCCAGCACCCCTTTTCCTGATGCAGCCCTCAGTTGAGTAGAAGGAGCAGATGTCAAGGTCTCATTTTGAGTTTCTGACAGGGCTGATGAGATACTAACTCCGCAAAAAAACGTTTCCTTTGTCCTTCAACTACTACACAGAGCTACAGGAAACATAGCTCAAAATCTTATCATAGAAAAATGTGGATACTCCGAAAGTTAGTTTCAGAGTGTAAAATGATAACTATTAAAGTTGATGATTAATCATAATTCTAGTGGCGTTGGTGGCAGTTATTTGGTTTGGGGTGTAGTTCAATCTGAACGGATACATTGATCAGTGTTTATCAATATGTTATCCAATGAGAACATGACTTACCATATGATGCAAAGTCCAAACCAGCAGGGACTTCCTGTGTTCTGAAGTCTTCCATATAATATCCAGCTTGGTACATCTCCATCTGTGTGGAAAAAGTGGAATACATATGCCATGCCCATTTTATTGTGGAACATCTGTTTCATACAATTTTACAGCTTTGGTTGATATGTATAATCGAATGGTCTCTGAAAATGTAAATACATATTGCATTCTTAATCATTTTAAGTGTTCGTACAGGCTGCATACATGAACAAAACTTAAAACCGCAGGATGCAAAATCCTACCTTTATTTTAGAGTCTCTGGTGTCTATGTTTCTCTCGTTGGATTTCAGGATGGTATCCCAGTACATCTTTGACGGGAACAGTTGCTTCCACTTGGAGTTCAGAGTTACAATTGTGTTGTCTCCCTCTGCCCGGCCCAGTCCCGTTATAAAGCAGCGGAGCTTGGAGGGGCGTGCCTGCTCCCCGGCGCAAAGGAATGTGTCATCTTGCTTCGTGACTCCCCGTTCCTCTGTCCCAAAAAACTGCGGTTTAACTGGCCGTGACGTCAGCCACGACTCACGAACACAGATTTGGCAGCCACACACACACCCATTCACAAAAATGTATCATAAAATGGTCAATTGAGCGCCCAAAATCGAATTAACATTGCATGCCCATTTGGCTATCTTACTCCCATGATAAATTGACAACCCATTCATGATCAGATAATGAATGGAGAGTGTATTAGTGTAATCCTAGATATATTATTTTATAGGAATACAACTTGATCTACAAATTATTTTATTTAAATTAGGCCAGTTTAAAAATAGCCTATGTATTGAGAAAATGTCTTCCCCAATTAGGTCAATAGCGAATACCTAATAGGCTACACCAAAACGCATGTATGCCTATCAATAGGCTATTGACTTAGTCATTAAAAAATCTATGGAAATCATGACCCTTTTCTATGCTTGGCAACGTCGACTAAGCACAAACCCATGCGAGACAGGGCGGGGGACAGATAGGGTGTTTTAAAAATCAGAACTTTCAAGTTGGTTATAATGAGGTGGGAGGCCATGAGCATATCTTTAGAAGCCATTCGACAGAACAATAGCCCGTAAACTACATGCTGAAGCTCTGAAATCACGGTGTGAGTGGCCTGAGCAGATAAGGCCGGCACAAGCGCCTTGTATAAACAAACACCGCAATTTTCCCTCAGCAGAGAAAAAATACATCTGGAAAAGTGAGCTGCCAAGTCGTGTACGGTGTGGGAGACACGAGTCGTGATTGGGACCCCCCCCCCCTTGTCTCCAGACAAGGACACATGGGGGTTCTAGTTACACAACCTCCTGGCCAGCCTAATGATGAAGAGTCCATCATCAACTCAACTGATTTACCAACTGAATGACACAATGAAAAACTCCAGAATATTACAAAGCTGAACAATGCCAGAACCTCAATCAAAATATCTCATCGATGATCTTAATAAAAAATAGGCCTAAACATTGTTCAGTGGACTGAAGGGACAGTTCAACTATTTTTCGTTATTTTCTTTCACAAATGAGAAAATGTTAAATGTATAAGACAGAAAATGCATAATAAATCTAAGTATACTAGTAGGCTATTAATGCTGTGCCTTGTTATCGGGCTTGGGTTCATCTCATCTAGGCTATTTATTTATTTTTATTTATTTTTACCTAAATGGCCAAAGAAAGTTTCTATTTTCTGAACACATTATAGTGATAGACAAACTAAAGTAGGTTTGGGCTACTCCATGCATGCGTTAAAGCCAGATTGAGGCATAACCAATGTGTGATAGCTTTCATGATAACCCCATGGAAATTGATAAAGGCAAATGTTTTCTATGAAAATACAGAAACTCACATTTTCTATCGTCTAACTTTGCACGCTATTAAATCATAAAACAATATATTGTGAATTTGTTTAAAGTCACCTTTTACATTCAACCTCAAGGAAGTGCATTGGGCCTATCATATTATAGCCATATCTATAGTCTCCATCTATATATAGATCGACTTGCAGACTTAAAAAGTAAAGGCCTTAAAATATGCACTTTCCTACATCGACGATAGATGGTTATTTGTCAGAGAACATTTAGTGATCTGTTTGCTAAGGGGAACATGGTCTTACTGTGTAACCTACTTTGGAAGGCGGTTCTTTTTATCACAGTGTGCAAGTTTGCGGTCAGAGATTTTTTGACATAAATTGCAATTTCCGGAGTCATATTTAGAAAAACTACAGGAAGGCTCTACAATGTTCATTACCACTATGGTTATTAGGATGTGGCTATTCAAGTTTAGAATGTTGCAAGAAACAGGCTTTTGAATGACAAACGAATGTATGTATCTCGACAATGTCCAAGAACAAATTAGAAATGGGCCTACATTCAGTTGTAAATGACATGTTGCTTGAAACACACATGATGCAATGTGTTTGTGCACGTCAAAATGCATGATGGCAATAAATACTTATCAAAGCATTGCTGGACGATAACAACACTCGGAGCAAAGCCTACAGAAGCCCAACAGCTCTGCACCTTAATTGCTCTATGTCCAATCATCAGCCTGATCAACTTTTACGCACAGTCAGATTAGGAAGATTGTCATCGTTGGTTTGTAGGCTAATCAGCAGTTTTCTGTGTGCAATGTTGTAAGAAATTAAAAAGGACTTCGTTTCACCAGTAGGGACCCAACCCTAATGCGTTGTTAGAGTGACTTCACTTCCCAATTTAGAGTGAGAGAGAGAAAAAAAGCTGCCATCCGGTTATGGACTAAGCAAGAATTGTTGCTGCAATGGTTTGCGCCAAAGGGTAAATGCGCTTGTGTATGGGTTGATGCGATTCAGTCAGGCTATCCAGACTAGTTATAACGTGTTTAAATGACTAAATGAGAATCAACGACTGAGTGACTGCTACAATGGACTGTACGATAAAGGTAGGCGATTGAACTGGTTTTAATGTCGCTTGTGAAAACGATACGCAGCCACCCACTGAGTCGGTTAGCACGTCTGTTTGCTGAGTGAGAGAGGCAAAGCGGTGATGCGAGGTCCCCACTCTTTCCTTCTTGTACAAAATTTCCTCTTCCTTCCCGTTCGTGGTTGTATGTCGGCTCTTTAATAACACAAGTAACCACTACATCTTTACACACCGATAAAAACGAAATGGTGTCCAGCACTGCACGCGTAAAAAGGGGCGCGCAAAACTCGCGATTTGAATTGTTTCATTTAATCAAGTTTTATGCACACGTTCCTGGTTTAAAAGCACATATGCTAGTCTAAAGAAAGTTAAAGGTAATTTAAAGAAGTGATGCACCTGTCACAATTTATGATAAAGACGACGCCTTTGAGGCACATTACACAGCATATAAGCAATCTTGATCAGTACAAGTTTATTGGAGCGCGCTCGTGGCAGGTGTCTTTGCGCCATGGAACGTATTTGGAGTATAAGGCCACTTTCCATAGAGTTGGAGGATCGAAATCCATGAGATGACTGGTATTTCATATTTTACATTTCTTTCAACATTAATCATCATTACCACAACATATGAATAACTGTTAGGATTATTTTATCCAATTAACAAAAGGACTTCAGTAAATTATTATTCTTTAATCGAATTATTAAAATGGAGTAATGTAAAGACGATCTAAAGCTTACCGAAATTGATGAGAATAACTAGGCTATTAGATGTAGCCTAACTGTTATTGGAATAGATAAAATATTGACTTATCGAATTGTTCTGAAACGCATTTTTCTCATGAAGGTGGGGCACAAACGCTGACCAAGACAACAGAACAGCATCAATTACAAATATAACGTATTGAGGTTTCCTTGTTATAGCAATGCTGATTATTATTTTCACATAATAGGGTGAATTTAACCAAACGGTTAACGAATAGTTCGACAAAAATATGTAGAACCGGATTAAATAGCGTGTCCTATAAAACAACAAGGACCTTCAATTTTGAGAAAAAAATGCACTAAAACAACGAATGGATTTTCCGCCAAGGTTATACATCTCACGATCAATTCAGTCTATTTGCAGAACGAAACATATCAATTTAGAGGCTAATAAGGAAACGAAATAAACGATTTAACAGGTTTTGAAATTGGTTGAGGAACCATGTTGATTATATTTTGAAGTAGCTAAGGCATTGGAATAAACTACTTACATTAAAATGTTATTAAACTTGATTAAATTGATAAAAATGTATATGTTTTGAACCAACAACTTTAGCCTACTTTCACGCATTGCAGGTGTCCATCCTGTTTCTCTTCCACTGAAGTCAAATCACTTCCAGAAACGTATAACGAAATGATCATTACTTTTCTGCATACCCTACAGCTATTACAACATATAGGCCTAACGTACTTAGGCTATTATTTGGATAACCTGAGCGGGGGAAAAAATAGGCTACTTCTGGTTACTGAAAATGTATGTTATTACAGTGACATAGAGAGCGTAATTTAGAAGCGCGCGCGCACACACTTTGAAAACTTAAATATGAAGGCCCATCTACTGAAACATGGATATTTACTAAAACATCCAGATAAAGTCAGTTGTTTTTGTCAAAGTTATTTAAAGAATATAGTGGCCTAAACTGCAAACAGGAGCGCTTGTCAGGTGTCGTTATCTGAACTCTGCAGGCTTCCTGTCTCAAACCTCAGACTTTCCGCACACATTTCCGCTCCCTCCACACGAAAAAAGGCAACAGAGCCTTTGCAAAACAGAATCAAGTCACTGGATGTGTCGAGGTACTGCATTGTTTTAGATGTGAATAAATTAACTCTGAATATAGCCAAGACGACCGTGCTCATACGCCATGTGTATCCTTTATTATTGGCAGCTACAGTACATGTTTTATGTTTCTACTGTCTAAAAGCAATGTAAAAAAAAAAGCCATGATGTCGCCATATCAAAAGTTGTGAAAACCACATGTTTTTGCATGTTGAAGGAGCAGCTGCTGCAGGCCTTTGCAAAATCAGCTCGATTCAACCTCTACTTCTGCTTTCTTGGCCTCTACACCATATTGAGGACAGAGTTGGTCACATGTTACATGGATCACCGTAGTGAATTAGTGATCAACTGCATGCAATAAGGAAAACAAACAGTTTCTTGATATATGGCTCTGGTTTCAATAGGCAGATTTTTATTAATTTCAATTGTGATAAACAATAGCATTATTAACTTTTTTTTAGATTAACACTTTTTATCCATTGACTTTTTAATAATAGACGATTGAATATTTAGCGGAGTCAATCTTCTTGTTTGGCAATGAGCGTTCCCCTTCGTAGACAAACTCTGCAATTTGAGGCCTCTGTAGAAAGGCACCATCAGCACAGATCAAAGCTAAAATAAATTCACAACATACAGTTGAAGGCGGAAGTTTACATACACCTTAGCCAAATACATTTAAACTCAGTTTTTCACAATTCCTGACATTTAATCCTAGTAAAAAATCATTGTTTTAGGTCAGTTAGGATCACCACTTTATTTTAAGAATGGGAAATGTCAGAATAGTAGAGAGAATGATTTATTTCAGCTTTTATTTCTTTCATCACATTCCCAGTGGGTCAGACGTTTAAATGCTTCCAAATACTAATTGAGTGTATTGACTTTAAATTGTTTAACTTTGGTCAAACGTTTCGGATAGCCTTCCACAGGCTTCCCACAATAAGTTGGATGTATTTTGTCCCTTTCCTCCTGACAGAGCTGGTGTAACGGAGTCAGGTTTGTAGGCCTCCTTGCTCGCACACACTTTTTCAGTTCTGCCCACAAATTTTCTATGGGATTGAGGTCAGAGCTTTGTAATGGCCACTTCAATACCTTGACTTTGTTGTCCTTAAGCCATTTTGCCACAACTTTGGAAGTATGCTTGGAGTCATTGTCCATTTGGAAGACCCATTTGCGACCAAGCTTTAACTTCCTGACTGATGTCTTGAGATGTTGCTTCAATATATCCACATAATTTTCCTGCCTCATGATGCCATCTATTTTGTGAAGTGCACCAGATCCTCCTGCAGCAAAGCACCCCCACAACATGATGCTGCCACCCCCGTGCTTCACGGTTGGGATGCTGTTCTTCGGCTTGCAAACCTCGCCCTTTTCCCTCCAAACATAACAAATCAAATCAAATTTTATTTGTCACATACACATGGTTAGCAGATGTTAATACGAGTGTAGCGAAATGCTTGTGCTTCTAGTTCCGACAATGCAGTAATAACCAACAAGTAATCTAACCTAACAATTCCACAACTACTACCTTATACACACAAGTGTAAAGGGATAAAGAATATGTACATAAAGATATATGAATGAGTGATGGTACAGAACGGCATAGGCAAGATGCAGTAGATGGTATAGAGTACAGTATATACATATGAGATGAGTAATGTAGGGTATGTAAACATAAAGTGGCATAGTTTAAAGTGGCTAGTGATACATGTATTACATAAAGATGGCAAGATGCAGTAGATGATATAGAGTACAGTATATACATATACATATGAGATGAGTAATGTAGGGTATGTAAACATTATATTAAGTGGCATTGTTTAAAGTGGCTAGTGATACATTTTTACATAATTTCCATCAATTCCCATTATTAAAGTGGCTGGAGTTGAGTCAGTATGTTGGCAGCGGCCACTAAATGTTAGTGGTGGCTCTTTAACAGTCTGATGGCCTTGAGATAGAAGCTGTTTAACAGTCTCTCGGTCCCTGCTTTGATGCACCTGTACTGACCTCGCCTTCTGGATGATAGCGGGGTGAACAGGCAGTGGCTTGGGTGGTTGTTGTCCTTGATGATCTTTATGGCCTTCCTGTGACATCGGGTGGTGTAGGTGTCCTGGAGGGCAGGTAGTTTGCCCCCGGTGATGCGTTGTGCAGACCTCACTACCCTCTGGAGAGCCTTACGGTTGTGGGCGGAGCAGTTGCCGTACCAGGCGGTGATACAGCCCGATGGTCATAACGATGGTCATTATGGCCAAACAGTTCTAATTTTGTTTCATCGGACCAGAGGACATTTCTCCAAAAAGTACGATATTTGTCCCCATGTGCAGTTGCAAACCGTAGTCTGGCTTTTTAAAGACGGTTTTGGAGCAGTGACATCTTCCTTGCTGAGCAGCCTTTCAGGTTGTGTCGATATAGGACACGTTTTACTGTGGATATAGATACTTTTGTACCTGTTTCCTCCAGTATCTTCACAAGTGCTTCCTGGTGTCCTTTGCTGTTGTTCTGGGATTGATTTGCACTTTTCACACCAAAGTGCATTCATCTCTAGGAGACAGAACGCATCTCCTTCCCGAGCGGTATGACGGCTGCGTGGTCCCATGGTGTTTATACTTGTGTACTATTGTTTGTACAGATGAACATGGTACCTTCAGGCATTTGGAAATTGCACCCAAGGATGAACCAGACTTGTGGAGATCTACATTTTTTTTTCTGGGGTCTTGGCTGATTTCTTTTGATTTTCCCATGATGTCAAGCAAAGAGGCACTGAGTTTGAAGGTAGGCCTTGAAATACATCCACAGGTGCACCTCCAATTGACTCAAATGATGTCAATTAGCCTATCAGAAGCTTCTAAAGCCATGACATCATTTTCTGGAATTTTCCAAGCTGTTTAAAGGCACAGTCAACTTAGTACATGTAAACGTATGACCCACTGGAATTGTGATACAGTGAATTATAAGTGAAATAATCTGTCTGTAAACAATTGTTGGAAAAATTACTTGTGCCATGTGTAACCGATGTGAAATGTCTATCTAGTTAGCGGTGGTGCGCGCTAGTAGACTTTCAATCGGTGATGTCACTTGCTCTGAGACCTTGAATTAGTGGTTCCCCTTGCTCTGCAAGGGCCGTGGCTTTTGTGAAGCGATGGGTACCGATGCTTCGTGGGTGTCAGTTGTTGATGTGTGCAGAGGGTCCCTGGTTCGCGGTCGGGGCGAGGGGACAGACTAAAGTTAAACTGTTACACATGCACAAAGTAGAAGCCCTAACCGACTTGCCAAAATTATAGTTTGTTAACAAGAAATTTGTGGAGTGGTTGAAAAACGAGTTAATGACTCCAACCTAAGTGTATGTAAACTTCCGACTTCAACTGTAAATCAACTTCAGCAACGATATGGAACAAAAGTTAATCCAACCATGCTAGTTAGGCATGTAAACTGCAATGCATTTGGTTTGGACGAGTAATCAGTCTCCCTTGTGAATCAAGGATATATCTAGGAACTAAGAGAGAGCAGGTGGGAAGCAGGTGTTGGACAAGTAAATGTTTGTTTGCTTTTGCACTGTGTTTGAGTTCCAGTAGAGGTTATTAAGCTAGAGCTCTGTTGTGAATGCGAGGATGTTTCACAACAGTTGGTAGTACATGGTTGTGGTACAAGGATGTGTCACTATTGGTGAACTGTGTGAGCACCACCCTTTGCGGCTAATTCATAAGATGATTATCTGATGTGCTGCTAACCATCAACCATTAAGCAGCTGAACCTGAGACAACAGACTTCTAACTTACAGTCCTACATGTTCTTCCTGTGTATGGTTTAGTTGGCTTTTCTATTTTGTTGAACCTTTTTCTAGTATTAGCCTTAGGTGGGCCTAGTACATTCAGCACAAACCTTTCAATAGATAAAAATGGCCTAAGTGTGATAACGCACAAATATGCTGAAAATAAAGATTTGAATTTTGACAGCAGAACTGACAGGAAATTGATCATGTGCGTTTGTACTGTGTATGCTTGAACTTTGACAGCAGAACTGACAGGACTTTAAAATGTGTGTTTGTACTGTGTATGCTATGGGTGTGTGCAGACAAAAAAAATTCAAAACTATTTTGTGTTCCTCAGCAACAGGGCCTAGCTTCTACGAAACTCATTGAACAGGAAGTCAGTTGTGGCATTGGCGGTCAGGCCACATTCGGTATATTTGTGTCAGTTTGCAAGCTATAGAGGGAGAGGGAGGGGGGGGCGAGAGAGAAAGAGCAGGTGTATGAGCTTATGGCTGTGAATGCACAAACACGCCATTGAAACAATGAATGAACTTAATGAAAGATAAGAAGTTCAACAATTGATCAATTCACTCCAATGCATAACATTACAATATGAGAATGGCGCTCATGACCCTTTCCATGAATCGTTTCTGCTCAGCCTCAACCTCTTCCCAGCTCAGCCCTTAGTTTCACTTCTGCTGTCAGGGCCTCTGCACAACATGAGAGGAGGAGGGAGACAGACAGGGAGAAGAAAGAGAGTCGAAGAGAGAGCGAGAGGAAAGAGACAGAAAGAGAGGAGAGAGAGTGGGTAACGGTCAGGGAGGAAAGTGTGGTTGACCTGTGATGTGTTGTTCTTCTACCACTGAAAACAAACTTATCACGTGTGCTAACATTTCAGTATCAGTACTGAAATAATATTATGTCTGTTTGATATATTAATGTCATTTATTTCAGCTACAATGTTGCTATAGCTAACAGTCCTGTCACTGTTAGTCTGAAGAAGGAAATGCCACTAAATGTGTACCATGCATAAAACACTTTACAATGCTCAGGTAACACAATAGAAGAGCGGGACTTTGAACTTCAATCAAGGCTGTGTATTCTTGCTGTCCGACGTACCCAATCCTCCCCTACCTTCATCAACCCTAGGTTGTTTTCCAGCTTTAAATGAGCCACATCTTTACACTGTGGCCCCCCCTCTGTTTCCTTTCCCTTGGCCTGTGCCAAAAGGTTTCTCTGCACATGGGGGCCAGATTTCCTGTGGGCCACCGAAAAAGCCCGGCACTGACGTACGAGCCGCAAAGACAATAGTGAAGTCCTCTAAACACACACGCACTTACTCCCACTTAGACCTACACATATATACTTACCCACACAAAGACTCAAAAACAAGGCCTATCCTTACCCACTGTATAGACACAATACGCCCTCGCAGACACACACACACAAACACACACACACACACAGAGACACACAGAGAGACACACACAGACACACACACTCACACAGAAGAGTGCCATCTTGAGGAATGGTTTGGAGTTTGGGGGCCTTTGTCAGCGTTAAACAGGAAGCAGCACAAAGAAAGCGTCTCAAATCTTGATCTGACTCCACCATGCTCCCTCCCATCACCCCAATCCCAACGAATTAAAACTGTGACAAAGATCACAGAAGCTCTCATTTCTCCAAACGTCGATGCCAGTGTACAGCAAGTAATTGCAATCAAACATTATGGTACAGCTAAATTGATCAAATAAAGACAGTGATTTATAAGCTTCATGCCCCAATCTCCTATTTTCCATGTAATGTTCCTCAAGTCACCAATCACAAATTCTAAAGACATCTGGACTATGACAAAGTTAGAAACAGGAATTAATAAATCCTTCATCAATAGAACAAGACTCATTAGGGTGTGGAATCTCATCATGCGTGTTCCATTCAACGTAGTGTGGAAAAACCTCACAGAGGTGTGGGCAGTTTCCTGGCTACCATCATTACATGACTAGTTGTGGCTCATACTTACCGTAACCGCTGACTCCACTGTTTGTCCGTGCCGGCAGGAAGCACTGTCCGTGGTGAGCGAGGACCAGTCCATTTTCGAGTCGCCCTTCCCTGCCGCCACGACCATGCACATGAAGGGCGAGATGACGTCACCGGGAAGCTTCAGTCAGGCCTCCGAAGAGAGCCAAGAACCCACCGAGCCGGAGTGGGCCGGGCCGGGACCACAGAACCCTGGGAAGAGAGGAGATCACATCAACGGAACCAGGTGAAGGAGGGCGCATCAGTATTAGCAGTCTTTGAGAGAAGTTATACCACTTAACCCTAACCCTAACCCTAACCCTAACCCTAACCCTAACCCTAACCACATTCCCAATTATTTAGTGTTATATTTACCACAATCCCACTTATTTAGTGTTATATTTACCACATTCCCACTTATTTAGTGTTATATTTACCACATTCCCACTTATTTAGTGTTATATTTACCACATAGTGTTGTATTTACCACATTCCCAATTATTTAGTGTTATATTTACCACATTCCCACTTATTTAGTGTTATATTTACCACATAGTGTTGTATTTACCACATTCCCAATTATTTAGTGTTATATTTACCACATTCCCACTTATTTAGTGTTATATTTACCACATTCCCACTTATTTAGTGTTATATTTACCACATTCCCACTTATTTAGTGTTATATTTACCACATAGTGTTGTATTTACCACATTCCCAATTATTTAGTGTTATATTTACCACATTCCCACTTATTTAGTGTTATATTTACCACATTCCCACTTATTTAGTGTTATATTTACCACATTCTCACTTATTTAGTGTTGTATTTACCACATTCCCACTTATTTAGTGTTATATTTACCACATTCTCACTCATTTAGTGTTGTATTTTTCACATTCACACTTATTTAGTGTTATATTTTTTACATTCAAGAGAGTTGACCATCACCATAATAAATACTGCAACAGGATCACACAAAATCATACGAGAATATTACTCATCTCCCTACTCTCTCCCTCTCTCGACAGTCGTGAGTCCCCTGTGGACTGCAGTGTGACCAAACGCTCCCGACACATGAGCAGCAACGATGGTGGTCAGGTGGCCTACCAGGCCTCATACCCCGAGCCCCGCTCCAGCCCCCAGACCGCCACCCCGCCCAACAGCGCCACAGAGGAGAAGAGAGTCATAGTGCCCGCAGGTGAGGTGCCAACACACTCAGCCGCCGCTGACCGCTGACCAGATCCTATGGCACACAAGGATCTGCGAAGAGAATAGGCTGGGATGGTGTTCCCATCATATTGCCATCACCTGTTAAATGATCTTCCATCATTTGTGAGTTAGCCATTAAGAGCAGATTTTAGGAACTGGGAAGGGAGCACATTTTTGGAATGGAATCCAGCCAATGAGTCATTGTTGGGAGATTCCACCTAAGATGACATTCCAAACATTAGACATCATTAGGTGTATTACATCTTTACAATTAATAGACAAGACTACAAGGTTTGATTCTTAGCCTGAGTCACACAGGCCAAGTTATTCTAGTGGCCATGATAATACACGGATATTACATCACAGCTGTGTTAAACAAGGACAATGAAGACCCTAGGGCTGGGCCCCACCCCCCCCAATTTCTGAGCACAAAAACATTTATAACAGTATTTTTTATTTTTGGACATAAAAAATGGTAAAAACACCAGCAAATCAGCTACAAGTTATTTACATTTTGGAAATCTGTTAAAAAGTATTCCCACACATAATATAAAGATAAGTGATCATATAAAAATGTAAGCAAGGTTTTTTAATCAAATATATCTGTTTGGGCATCTTGCGGTCAAATGATTTGTAATTATGTTCCAGCCCCCTGACCATCCTCTCAAGAAAAAAAAAGTTGATGATCTAGTTGATGATCCCTGCCCTAGGGCAGTGGTTCCCATACTCTGGGTCAGGACCCACTTCCGTGACACTGGATAAAAACGCTTTCAGTGTAAACTTAAACGACTAAAACCAAATAGAAAGTATGTAGAAAATATAAAGGACCTACTTATTTTTCAATAGCAGCCTATAACCTTTGAAAATTAACAATCAACTGAATAAAAGATAGACAATCAGCCCCCATTGATTTTGTAATGTTTGAGCATAAGAACACAGCAAAAGCCATGTCAAAATGTAATGTAGGAGATTAGCTTTGAAACTGCAACATTTTCTCTCCGCTGCTAAGATAATATGTTTTACTTATTATTTTGTTTGTGTCTGTTTTTTTTCACTGCTCACCCCTTTTGGTGGGTCGCGACTCAAAAGACACCTCAATTGGTGGGTCACAAAGCAAAACAGTTTGGGAACCCCTGCCCTAGGGTACAGACAGAGGCTAGGCGTCTCCATACTACTGTCTGATATTTTGGGGTATTCATGACGTCCATACGTAATCTTTGGGTTCTTACTGTACATTTAAAAATACATTTAGTTTAATTTGAGGAGAAGAAAACAAAAGAGTAACTTCTCAACTTTATGAGATGCTGCGTCTGTGTGAGTTACAACAACCTCCTGTTACCCCGACTTACCAATCTCTCTTCCTTCTCCTCTTCCTCCTGGTCCCAGACCCTGAGGTGTGGACCCAGGACCATGTGCGCCAGTGGCTGGACTGGGCCATCAAGGAGTACAGCCTGGAGGAGGTGGACATCATGCACTTCCACACACTGGAGGGCAAGGCCCTCTGCAAGATGACCAAGGAGGATATGATGCGCCTCACGTCCGCCTACAACACAGACATCCTGCTCGGCCACCTCAATTACCTCCGGCAGAGTAAGGGTTATGGCCTGGGACTCATAGAAAGTTTTAATTTGACTATTTTTATACTACATGAGGACATAACTGATCTATGTATCCATTTTGTAACCTTCTTTGAATCTCTTTTTAGGCAGCCCTACTTTCTCCTACCCCACAACTCCAACCAACAACACACAGCAACAACCCAGACTACAGGTTAAATCAGGTAAGACAATTAACTTCACAACTCATTACCAAGAACATAGTGACTTAGTGCAAAATCCTTAAACTGCATGCATAAAGAACCTGGAGCTAGCAAGCATTGAGATAAACTGCCTTAAAATGAGAAGGGGAGTAAAATGGAGGGGTTTTGTGGCAGGAATCATCTATTCAAACCTCTCTCAGAGGCAGATCAAATACTTCACTCATTTAATGGATTCAAAATGAAGTGTTGAGTTGCCATTTCAGATTACATAGTTTAGAGTGCTTTAACGTTTCTTGGCGGAGCGTTTCCCTGAGTTGATGACTCTATTACGAGTCCACGACTCAACAGTCAGTTTCAGACAGGAAACAGCTGCACCGGCAGAGGAAAATGGGGGAGTATGGGCCCCACTTTGGGACACAATTGACAATCTAATGGCAGCAGAGGTGGCCCGGACAAAAGGACACTCACCCCAAGGAATACTGGACCATCTTCAGCTCTCCTTTGTCTGTTTTCTTCTGGCTGCTTCAAATCACTCTTTTTGAGTCTCCATTTATGGGCTTCCTTCCATAGCATGTAAAAAAAATATGGACGAAGCCATCGATGACAATACCCCATTGTTTCCTATGGGAATGCTCAGTGGCGCATTTGATGATCAGGAAGTATCATTTCAGTGTCACCATCTTGCTACATGGAGGAGTTTTTGGAAACATTGCATGTGCAGTTTGAGCTACTCTGGGAAGTGACCATGCATCCCACTGCTGGCTTGCTTCTGAAGCTAAGCAGGGTTGGTCCTGGTCAGTCCCTGGATGGGAGACCAGATGCTGCTGGAAGTGGTGTTGGAGGGCCAGTAGGAGGCACTCTTTCCTCTGGTCTTAAAAAATATACCAATTCTCCAGGGCAGTGATTGGGGACATTTCCCAGTGTAGGGTGCTGTCTTTTGGATGAGACATTAAAATGGGTGTCCTGACTCTCTGTGGTCACTAAAGATCCCATGGCACTTATTGTAAGAGTAGGGGTGTTAACCCCGGCGTTCTGGCTAAATTCCCAATCTGGCCTTCATACCATCATCCCCAGCTTACAATTGGCTCATTCATCCCCCTCCTCTCCCATGTAACTATTCCCCAGGTTGTTGCTGAAAATGAGAATGTGTTCTCAGTCAATTTACCTGGTAAAATAAAAAAGAAATGTTGCAGGCTAGCTCAGTTTTGACCCCTCTCATGTAGTATGTCAAGTTGAAGGCCCTCTGAGGTACTGCAGGCTAACATTAGCAACTAAATGATCCTTATAACTTTGTCGGTCGAAGTAATCGGACATGCATCTGGTGAAATAGAAGCAATTATTGAGACCATGATTGTGTTTGTGAAAAAATGCAGGGTAAATCCATTTGAATTCAATCACTTTTTGACAGCCCCCCTTTTGATTTGAATGAAACATTCCATATACATTTGCACATTGTTTAAGTGCCCAGAAAGTTACTTTTGGACCCAAATGCAAAAACATTCAAGAGATAAAGGTGCTCGAAGTTGATCTATTTTGCATACCCCACCATACCATGAGACAGCCATGTCTTAATCAATGGAACAGATAAACGGTTGAGATTGCTCTAATTTAAAAGCTTACAAATAGTGTTGTCAAACTATTTTATACTTTCTTGAAAATAAAAATGTAATTTAACCTTAAACATAAATTATCAAAAAATGCTGAAACTCCAATTTGTTTCATGTTGAAATATAGGTCCATTCCATTTCTACGATTGAAATGACACCTACCCTGTATTAAAAAGCATGTTATGTCTCAACCAATGGCAGGCACAACACAAAAACCTAAGATGATATAAAGTAGGGTCTAAGCTACAACATATGCATATATGAAGAAAATAACAGTTTGCGCATTTTTAGATAATTAACGTTAAAGGTAAAAAAGTCCATCATTATTTTTTTTTTTTTTTAATGTTTTATAATTTATTTGAAAACAGTTTGAAAAACCTTTTTATAAGCTTTTAACTGATATCATACTCAACTGTTTATCCTTTCCAGTGATGAAGACATGGATGTCTCATGGTGGAGTATGCAAAATGGGTCAACTTTGAGCACCTTTATCTCCTAAATGTTTTGGCATTCAGGTCCAAAAATACACTTTCTGACTACTTCTTCCATGTACAAAAATGTTATGGAAAGTTTTGTTTAAATCAAAAAAGAAGCTGTCAAAAAGTGATGGATTTACCCTGCCACCCTGTCTGTCCTCTATGCTTAAAAGCCCTCTCTGAACTTTCTTCCTGTGGATGCCTCGTCTCACCCTCCGTTCTTTTTGAGCAGAGAACAGTTATGAGGAGATAGGCAGAAGGAACAGCTGGCCATCGAACCCAATGCCACCTCCAGTACCCAAAGGTACAATAACCGACGTCACATCTCATTCTCAGTGCTTTACATTTATTGTGTGCACTAAGGCAGATTCATACTAATAGTTGTATCAAGATATTAGTTCTAGAAATTAGTACTACAGCGTTTCACAGTGGAGAGAATAAATTCATTAAGTCAAGCATTTTGTAGTTCAAGATGGAATAATACTGATAGAGCAAACTAAGAGTAAACAGAGAAACTTTGTTGACATGTTTGCATTATGCTGATAAATACATCATGTTGTTTATGATTTAGGTTCTCCCATGGAGCACCAACACAGCACCAGAGTCACAGAGCCTCCACCGAGAAGTGTGCAAGGTGTGCATCTGTACTGCTTTCTCGTTTCCTGATCCTAGTTTGTTGAAACACTGGTATAACCTTTGTATCATAGTCAAGCCAACAATGTCTTAATAAAACAATCTAACTTTTCAAACCCTTAATTTCCTTGCAGACCCATACCAAGCATTAGGTCCCATCAGCAGTCGTCTAGCCAACCCAGGTGAGAGCATATCCCATAATGCACCATGTTAAACTGGTGAACCAAAAAGGTGGTGACAAATGTGGCCTTTACACTGTCTGCTTTGGTGTCATGAACTGTAACACTCCAAAAGAGATTGAATAGGAGAAAAGAGGAGGGCCAAGGTATTCCTTAAAAAGAGGACAATTAATGGTCATACATTCCCTGTCTGGGATGGCACATTGACAAAAACCTCCACCTAGATGAAAGCATTATACATTCGCCCTCAGCAAAACTAGGCTGAAACATTTGAATTATTGTCTCCCGTTGACCAGAATGACCCTGTTTGACAGAATTAATTCTGTATCTCCTCACAGAAGGGCAGGCCCTCCACTCCAAGAACCGAACAAGCAAACACAGTTCATACAGGCTGCCTGACCCCAGCGCTCACAGGCCTGTGGGTAGGTTTCTGCCTGGTCCACCCACGTTCTATCTCTCTCCATGACACACAGTGAAAAAGGTCACATTTGCAGGAGTAGTTCAAACTTACAGGATTAATTGACACAAACAAAAATGACAATGATTCACAGTGATAATTCTTCCGGTGTTCTGTGCAGTGCAAATCGCATAAAGAATGAAATGGAAATCAATACATAATAGTAGATAAGTATATTCAAGCAAAAAACATCTTAAAAATCTATGCAAATACAGAAAAATTCAAATGTGTATATGGATAAAACTACACTAATCTACAAACAATCATACTCTTAAGAGAAGCATTTCAGAAACAGATCTTGCTCGCTTTAACAGAACCCAGCCCTTTGATGCATCCATTCCCCTCACCCCTGTCCCGTTTCTCTTCCAAGGCTCTGGACAGATCCAGCTGTGGCAGTTCCTGCTGGAGCTGCTGTCGGACAGCAACAACTCCAGCATCATCACCTGGGAGGGCACCAACGGCGAGTTCAAGATGACCGACCCGGACGAGGTGGCCAAGCGTTGGGGCGAGCGCAAGAGCAAGCCCAACATGAACTACGACAAGCTGAGCCGCGCCCTTCGCTACTATTACGACAAGAACATCATGACCAAGGTGCACGGCAAGCGCTACGCCTACAAGTTTGACTTCCAGGGCATCTCACAGGCCCACCAGAGCCACGGCGGAGAAGGGGGCATTGTTAAGTATCAGACTGAGGTATCTTATGCCCAGCCCTACCACAGCCACCAGCCAAAAATGAACTTCATGAACACACATGCCGCCCCTATGCCCGTGTCCCCTGGGAACTTTTTCGGGCCGTCTACAACTTACTGGAACTCAACAACCAGCCCAATGTATCCGGGGTCTCCCATGCCAAGGCACCCGGGGACTCACTCCCACCTGAGCTCATACTATTGAGGCCTGGGTGTCTTGCACTAGACTGGATGGGCTGGCAGAGCTTTCTGAAACAGACTGATATCCAAGATACCATCCACAATGTATCTGGTCTTTAATGTCTAAATTACATTGTAACGCTATGCAAGTTTTTTAATTTCTCAATTATGGAGGTTGAGAATGTTCATTTCCTGTGATTCAGTGTTTTGAAAACCAAGTTTTTCAATTATGTAAGTATTTTGTTTAATATGTAATTGAGGTCATTGAAGGATTTAAGGGGAAAGTCTTTGTGTGGGAAGTGGTAAAACTGTTATGAGGTCTTTATCTCAATTACTATATTCATTAAATCTAACATTTGTAAAAGTATAATTGTACAGAATGTTTCATACAATTGTAGCAATAAAACATTTACCCCTGTAGTAATGCTAATAAAAGGAACTTGTATATTTGAGTTGGTCTCCTCTCTTTTCTTCAAACCATTGATCATTTTAACCGACAAAAATATTAACAAGATGGTGTATCAGAATTTGTTTTATTTTTTTATTGCCAAGATGAATTATCGACATGAATATCAGGCAGTGACCACAGTTGCTGTCTATTTGTCCACACCAAAGAACTCCGCGAATGTTCTGTGTGGTTCAGAGACCTGGTCCACTTCCACGACAGCAAATCCCTTCACAGGTCTCTCTTTAAGTCTCTCCACCTGCCTCACACCTAACTGCCCCTCCACCACGGACTCGGGCTGTGAGGTTGTCGTCACCTCCTGGGTCAGAGCAGGCTTTGTGTTGTATTCAACTGACCACAACTTGCTGGTGACCATCTTGGTGGTGGCTAGAGTACACAGAGCGAGTTAGATGCTAAACTTCCTCACCGACAGACTGAATAAATGGATACTCATTGATGGCGATAGGCTAAGCTTTGTGCATAAATGTTTGAAAATGGCTTTCCAAATAAAAATGATTCATATCATAATGAGACCATCTTTACAAGTGTAAAAAAGTACTCTTGACCAAAACAACTTCACAAAACCAACAGGTAATAAACGCAAAGATACACTTGTAGGCACGGTACTCAACAGAGGGGACAGCAGAGCTACATGTGGACTCAACAGGAGCAGACTGAAGAAGCTCCATACAGCTCCTTCCATCTGATAGGACCAGACCAAGATGTGTCAGAGCAACATGAGTCTTTTTTCTATTATTCATGGTTTTCTATCATCTTTTGCAGGGCCTATATGGATAAAGTATCAGACAGCTTCAGTATTATCAGGGCTTACCCTCCTGCTGCGGAATCGTAAGTGCAGGCCTTGGCAGTTGAAGAGGGGACAGACCTCCCTACAGACATAGCACAGTGCATGTAGAGCTGCTGTGGCTGAAGAGGAGAGGCTCAGGCTGATTCAAAAATGTGGCACAGAATCTACAGTTTGCATACTTATGTACATACTACTTCCAATGCAATGTAGAGTCAGCAGACCTCAGTAAATCAATTGCACAGACAAGGGAAAGGAAAATATATTCAAGCTCAGTAGTTATGCTTGATGAAGGTCATTTATTGCATAGGAAATCTCAAGATGGCATAGCACTCAAGTTCAACTACTGGTCAGTTAACTATGGTTACTGTTGCATATTATGAATGGAGCGCATCTTTAGTATGTGCATCCTTAACATTCCTGCCCTGCTGTCATTCCCTGAAACAGAAAAGCATCCATGGTAAACCTCACAACATTCCTTTTAGATGGGATGAATTTGGAGCCACTGTCGTTTCTGCTCTCAACTATAGATTACCGTTAAATCCAAGAAGTTCCTTAAAAAGGGTCAATCTGCAATTGCTACATTCATTTTTGGACTTACAAAATGTACCCATTGATTCTTGAAGAACATAACTTCTAAATGCTGCATGAGCCTAGTTCAACTGTCGTACAACATCAGAACCCAAAACTATCATTTGGATATCATAGATGGTCAGTACTTGCATCTATTGCTCGGTCTATTCATTTGAGAGTGGTTCCATTTCTCCAGCCCCATCCCTCAGATTTAGGCCAAAACATGAGCTGGGATTTGTTTTGTTATTGTTTCAGCTACAGATTGCCTCTTTAAAAGCAAAGTACTGTGCAAATGATACTGATAGAAGTGATCTGTAGACATACTATATGTCTACATTACTCAAAATTATCAATGACAGTAAAGTGAGGCGTAGAGGAGTGTGACTGCTTAATGGTCACATTACACGAGAGGAAATAGAGACGTCCATCTTTAGACATGGAAGGCGCTTCAGCCTGAAAGTACATGGACTTTCCCATAGAGTACACATCGGATTGGGCAAGTCTCTCCCATTGAGCTGAGGGAGAGAGAATGAGTAGTCAGATCTTTCAATTACCTGAGGGCTCATTTAAGTATTCTATAACATGAGGACTATACTCATTTACTGTAGATCAATGACTCATCTATACCCTACCATTACGTGCAGTGAGCATGGAACGGGTTCTGTTCTTTATTGGTTTGGAGACCTTGTGTACCATGTTCAGCATGTAGCCTATTTTGTAGGAGTAATGATATCTGGAAAGAACTAAGCAAATCTAAATAGCCATGGACTATAAATCAACGTTTAAATGTTGTGCCAACCTGACTCATTTATGTACTTCTTGTGTATGCAATGATAACTCCTCCAGTGACATGAACTCAAGGTAAACATTAATCCATCATAAAATAGTGTAAATACTGTAGGTCACCTGTTGAAGTGACAGACAACTCGCAAGGTGAATGGTGCAGCACGCCTGATAGGCCTTTCGGAGGGTCATATCGAAGTTATGTTGGAGTAGACCACACGATTATTTACTAGCGGTTTTATTGACGATAAGTATGCCTATGTCAATATCAACAAGAAGGTATTTCTGAGAAATGAGAAATGTAGGCCTATGAATGTTGACAAACACACTCACTGGAAAACCTTCTCGGCCTTGTGGGAGATAGCGCTCGGGGTCGTATTCGAAGAGGGAATATTTTGTAGATGTATTGGCTTGGCATGTTCCGAGCGTCAGTTGCAACGGTAAACCCCCTGAGCCTAAAATGTTTTGTTTTTTTACCTGCACGAACATCTTGTTGATGTTACAAAGTGTTATCATTTCGCGGGCTTGACTATTTGGACCAGATAGCTATTGTGTTGGGTACACCGGGGTCAGTATTTTCCTGACTTTATCCGGTAATTGTTCGTGTCCAGTTCCACGGACTGGAGAGAAATGTTCCATGTCTACAAGCGGCACCCTTGAGTTCAGGAACACACGTCGTTCGAGGAAAGATGGTGAATCTTCGGCGAGTAATACCTTCACAAATAGTTTTATAAATGACTTGCGTTCATTTGAGCCTCCCTCTGCTCTTAGACAATGCAAAAGGCCAAGTTGAAAATATAAAACATCTATATTCCTGTACCAAAATAACTCGAGCAAAATCAGGCCCTGCGTCAATTAATCCCCATAGGTATGCCGCGTTCAAATACTAGTCGGAACTGGGAAGCTTGGAAATTTCCGACTTGCAGATTCGTTGATAACCAGTTGACAATTCGAATATTTCCGAGTTTCCTAGTTCCAACTAGAGTGTGAACGTGGCAGTATGCGCCTGAATCAAAAACACCTGTTGGAGACCTAGTCGACTATTGGTGCGCACAACGCTCGTGCCACCGAGTCCATTTGAACTGCAGGAAAAATATTAGATCAATTGGATTCAAATATTATAATATATGATTATGCCTACCTATAAGTTTTGATAGGCTAGACAAAAATTATCAGAGCCTATAAAAATTAAGATATACCCAAATATAGAAAATACAAATAGACAATTATAGATGATATCCAGACAATGTATTATCCATACAGTGGATGCTTTATACGTTGTTAGCTCTCATTTTCAACTTTGATAACAGATAAATGTGGGATATTGTTAATTCTATGCCTATATGTAAAAGAAAGTGTTAGGCACATTATTTTACATTACTTGAGCAAAACCATGTGCGTGCTTTGCTCATCTCTAGAAAATGGTCAGTTCAATGGAAATTATCTCCTCTGTCCATATTTCATGTACAGAAAGCACACATTTACTGTGTTAAACACCCGGGCCACGTTCAGCAGAATACAACGTTTTGGAACGAACAGATAGAAATATGGTATGTACATTATAACAAACATGCCTCCAACAATTACAACAAGGAATCGTGTTCATCACATTTATATCTGAAAGGTTTCGACCAACGCTAGGCATCTGAATGTGGTCATGTTTTCCTTATGAATTTAGCAACAGTAGCATTATCTTTAAAGGTGGGTAAATCACAGTGAGAGAGTGAATGAGAGGAGAGAGAGAGCAGAGCCAGTCCAGTAGAGGGCAGAGGGGGATGCAGCTCCATTACACAGGTGGGTAGAACAGCATTCATTGGTAAAGGTGAAGTTGAGGCCCATTGCGTACTTCTCACCAGTCAGGCCACACAGGGCGGAGAGGACACAGCTCTTATCGTAGAGCGTCACACTGAACTCTCCTGTAGATTAAAGGTGTTTATGACCGAGTTAGCGTTACATTAATGGTGTTATTTGTACACACTCAATCACAAACATGCGGGCACACACACACAATGTATGTAACTAAAGGAGCTCTCACCGCGCTTCCCCACAGCTTTGCTGGACAGACATAGCTGACCTGGAGGACACTTCTGAGGGAACTTGATACAGTCCAGTGGGGAGATGGCAGGGAAGACACAGGTGAAGCAAAACAGAGGAACTGAAAGAGAAAGATATTGATTACGCTAAGAACAAAGTAAAACTAAAGTTTGGCACAGGGACTGAAGGATAGTAGAGATTTTTAATAGGTAATATTGCCAGTGAAGATTTTCAGAGGAAGAAGCTGAAGTCTTATGATGGACAGTTGAGGGAAATGGGTGGGAGGGGCTTAAACAATGCTGTTAATGTAATAATGCACAAGTCAATGTACAAAGCTAAACACCAATTAAGCAATTAGCTTCTCCCATAAACACACATGCACGCACACACAAACA